>NC_083464.1:3780000-3807500 GCF_030014155.1 Tachysurus vachellii | reverse complement strand
ATGGCATCATGCTCATGATCTCTTAAGTAAAACTAAAAAACATCAGTTTGTTTAAAATCTAAATGAGAAAAATATGATAAACAGAAATATGTTTAAAATAATTAAAATAAATTAATTATCATTCAGGAAACAGGTCTGTTTAAAAGTAATTAAATGAAAGTGAAATTAAGTAAAATTAAGTACGTGATACAGTTAATAAAAAACCTTTGAAAAAATTAAAAGCTAGTAAATTTAAGATTCAATTAAAATGAATAACTAAAAAAATTAAAACTACACACAGGGTTGATTTAAAATAGTGATTAAATATTTATTTTAAATCAAATAAAAAAAACGAATAAGTTTAAAATTAAACAAAGGAATTAAAAAAAGAAATAAATAAATTTAATTTTTATTTGAAAAGTTTAAAATCTAAAGTTAGAAATCTATGATTAATTTTTTGATAGTGATACAACAGAAATATGTTTAAAATACTCGTTACTCGATTACTCGTTAACGATTAAACTGGAACATTTACGTCCAGTTAAAGAATCTGTCAGTAATCAGATTGACAGCTCAATCAGATTGAAAAGCTTTCTTGTAAACACCTCAAGAAAGCCGATCCGATTGAACTCGAGAATAATTCATTCAATTTCAATTAATTTCATTTTATTTGTGTAGCTCTTTTAACAGCTGTCATTGTCTCAAAGCAGCTTTACATAATCAGAACCATATAACCAGATTATCAGCCATGTAAAAGCTTGAAAGTTATTATTTCCTCAATTGGATTCCAAAATAACGTGTGCACGTGTACAGCGCTGAAGCCATAACCCTTTATACTGACATACGGAATTGAATCGGATTGAATTCTTAAACATTCAAAAACAAACAGTTTGTTATTTTACAGAGAAACTGCAAAACAGCTGTGCTGTGGTGAAGAAGAAGAAGAAGAAGAAGAAGAAGAAGAAGAAGAAGAAGAAGAAGAAGAAGAAGAAGAAGAAAAACAAAGAAGAAGAAGAAGAAGAAGAAGAAACAAAGAAGAAGAAGAAGAAGAAGAAGAAGAAGAAGAAGAAGAAGAAGAAAAACAAAGAAGAAGAAGAAGAAGAAGAAGAAGAAGAAGAAGAAGAAGAAAAACAAAGAAGAAGAAAAACAAAGAAGAAGAAGAAGAAGAAGAAGAAAAACAAAGAAGAAGAAGAAGAAGAAGAAGAAGAGGAAGAAAAAGAAAAACAAAGAAGAAGAAGAAAACAAAGAAGAAGAAGAAAACAAAGAAGAAGAAGAAGAAAAACAAAGAAGAAGAAGAAGAAGAAGAAGAAGAAGAAGAAGAAGAAGAAGAAGAAGAAAAACAAAGAAGAAGAAGAAGAAGAAGAAGAAGAAGAAGAAGAGGAAGAAAAAGAAAAACAAAGAAGAAGAAGAAAATTGACAAATTATATGAATTGAAAGCTAAAGGAATGTCTTTAAATGATTTTTAATACTCATCAGTACTTCATTTTCATCAGTAGAAGATAAGAAAAGTGGAGATCTTACAGTAGTATGTGATTTCTATTGTGGTTATTGTACATTTTATTATTTTCCAGTTATTATCAATTACTAATAATATTATTTTATTGTAGTCCTGATATAAAGATACGCACAGCAGACATGTCAGCATTTTTAAGTTTAGCAACACGTACAATACAAAAGCATCGGTCGAACCTTAGCGCTGATAAAAGACCAGGCATTTACATAATAAACTCAAAGCAGCACAAAGTGAGACAAGGTTTAAAGCCCGAGTAAGACAAAGCCTCACATTAACATTTCCTACATTTGCCCGGAGTAATTTTCTCTGCTGAAACGTTAGACCGTTACATCCTAACGATCCCAGCTAACTTCCTCTGAAGCAGTACAGAGGCTATATTTAGGTCCTTCAGATGCCTGTGTGTATTGATGTGTTAAAAAAAGGAAAGGTGGAATGGACCACTGCCAACAGTCCAGATGTACAGATTGATCCCAGAGCAGGTTCTTGATCCAGAGACATAGTTCGATCTGTATGATCTCTAGAAAGAGGTGCATACCATCTGTCCTGGTGTATCTAATCAAATATCTGTACTTCTTTCATGTTATACAACCAACACCGTCTCTTACAGTGGGAACGCTACCGTAGCATTTTTCACTAGTGTGACTAGTATATCGTCGCTGTCGGGCGGAAACCTCGTATGTCCACATTTTGTCAATTTCATATTTTTTCACATATCGATGCTATTGGTCAGTCCCCACGTGGGTCTGTTATTTTTACAAGTTATTAACCAATCTAAAGTCTTGAAAATAGCTTGAGCGCAAATCTCATAACTCCATTGGACACTTCAACTGTCCACCTCTTCCTCACGCTGCGGGAGAGCTTCACGGCATATTTCTCCTCAAGAAGAGTCGCAACGAATCAACACGTCTTCTGAGGTAAATGTCTTCAAAACACTGGGCTCAAAGAAAAAAAATCTTGACCCCCGCTAGTTCTGGTGCTCGTCTGAGGACAGGAATTTAGCGCAAGACAATCCACTGCAACGCGGACTAAACCCTGTGCACTGCAGATAAGGTACGGCGTTTTTTTAATTTCCTGAAAAATAACGGTTTTGGAGATACGAGGATTCCGCCTGACATCGACGATATATGGTTAAATGGTGTTAATTATATGCCTGTCTAATGTACTGATGAATTTTATTTCATATTAAAACGCTCAAAACAGTCTTTATTCTCTAAGTTTTCAGAGATAGCTAATTCATTCATTCATTCATTTACTCATTTTCTACCGCTTATCCGAACTACCTCGGGACACGGGGCACGTTCACCTCACACCTCCAGGGTTGGGGTTCGATTCCCGCCTCCGCCTTGTGTGTGGAGTTTGCATGTTCTCCCCGTGCCTCGGGGGTTTCCTCCGGGTACTCCGGTTTCCTCCCCTGGTCCAAAGACATGCATGGTAGGTTGATTGGCATCTCTGGAAAATTGTCTGTAGTGTGTGATTGTGTGAGTGAATGAGAGTGTTTGTGTGCCCTGTGATGGGTTGGCACTCCGTCCAGGGTGTATCCTGCCTTGATGCCCGATGACGCCTGAGATAGGCACAGGCTCCCCGTGACCCGAGGTAGTTCAGATAAGCGGTAGAAAATGAGTGAGTGAGTGAGTGAGTGAGTGAGTAATAGCCATATATTTTGTTACAGCACATATCCTTCTGTAAATCTGTATATTATGTTCATAGTACACACACATCTGTAAATTACTTCCATATTATATTACCACTTTATTTAACTCTTGTAAACACTGTATATCCTGCACTATTGCACTCTGCTTAGACCTAAACTGCATTTTGTTGCCTTGTACTTCTACATGTGTAATGACAATAAAGTTGAATCTAATCTAAAATCTAATCTAAACAGCTGAGCCACTGACAGGCTTCAAACATTGGGTGAAGACCTACCTCTTCCTGAAACACTTAAACTAGTGCTTATTATGGGTCCCCACAGTAAATATTCACTTTATTCAGTTAAGAAACATTTAATTTCATTATCTTTGAAGATAATGAAGTTACTAGTAACCTAGTAAATGGAAGCTAATGCTCGCAGGTCTTGGTTGCTAATATCAAAGTTAGGTGTAGAAAACTCAAACCTGTATTTGAGCAAAAGGGTTCGAGTCATAGCTTAGATTTCTTCACAGTTTTACATATAGTAAGGAGCCCAAACCACGAACAGAATCCTGAATAAAGTGCTTAGAGTGCTGAAGAGATAAAAAAGACTAGCTGGCATAGATAGGTTTAAAAATCAGACGCAAATGAAGACGCATCTTGTTTGAAATGCACAATAGATTATACAAAACAAAATAGTTACTAGTTTGCATGGAAACATGTTTAGTGATGCATTCATGTGATTTGAATGACACACAAGTGAGACTCAGGTAACACAGGGAGGTCCAGACAGTTTGGCTGCAGGTCCACCAGCTCCTTGTTGGATTAGATTGGACACCCTAGAGTTTATGCTTATGTCATTAGCTGTTGTTTGCTTCATGGTTTCTCCAGGTTCTATGCCAGCTCCTCCTGCTCCACCCCCTTTGATACTGTTTCCAGCTGTCCCACAGGATTAGTCTTGCTGTGTCTGGTTCGTCTGGCTGAATCCCCTATGATTCATTCTGTAGTCATAGTCTGCATGAATGTGAATGTTTGTTTGTCTATAGTGCAACCAAAACCTTGCATGTGCTTAGATTCATTCTTTAGAATTATTATTTTGTTTTTAGTGCACAGCCCAGGTTCCCTTTGTGGTGGAAATTTCTAATCTTAAGATGTTCATAAGGCTTTGTCCTTCTATGCTTGTACCCTGTGTGCGCCATGACCAGAGACTGACATCGTCATCAATAGGTTTTGTTAAGATTATGACAAGGGCAGTAGGGACTGGGGACGAGTTGTCCATAAACAATGTCCAATAGGTCCTCTAGAAGACCTTGGCCTGGTCAGATTAGCTTGGTCAGGAGATGCATGCGGTAATTTTGAGCCAATGATTGATGATGTTTTGCTTTTACATATCTTCTGTTTTCTTGAGTTCTGTCTATAAAACCTTGATGTAATCAGTGATCGTGGCCCTTCATCCCTCATGCTACATGTGGAGTGTTGGGTCCTGCTGCGCAGCTGAGCACAATAAATTGTGTAACCTTTTTAATCTTGCTCGTGTCTACCATTGTTATACTTTATTCTTTAAATCTCTCTAACCTCGGAACTTCCACAACACCTTGTTCCAAGTTCTACCCAGGACCTTATTCTGGATTTACCTGTGGTTGATCTTTGTCTCTGCATACTGTACTGCCTGCTAAAGCATTACACCAGAACAGTATGTTCCTCAACCCTGATGTGATCTCTGGCCATCTGCAGTGCAAACCCAGGAAATGTTCTTTAACCTTGACAGGTTAACAGATTCTGATACAGATGTCTGTATGTTTCAGTGTGACCTATCTTACATGTACAGCTCTCTGTAGCACCAACAATGGTTTGGCCTCTGGCTTACACATACAGTACCCAAGATATGTTTATTTCAGTCATTTGCTGTTTTTGCACAATTCTATATATTATCTCAAGGACCTGCTGCTAAGAAACTGTTTATTCTGATGTTAATGCACGAAATATTGTTTGAACATTCAGTATTCACACACAGTATTTACACTGTTTCTGTTTACTGTTTATTGTCTCTTGTGTATTATATTTTTTGTACTTTTTGTATTGTCTTGTAACTTTTTGTCCTGCACTGTCTTGTTTGTCTTGTTTGTCTTGTCCTGCACTGTTTGCAGCAGGTTCCACAGATGCACTTTATGTGGCTAAGACTACTTACAAGTCCTTAGACCTGTCTTTGTTTTATGCAGCACCACGACCCTGGAGAAACATTGTCTCGTGTCACTGTGTACTGTAACAGCTACAGTATGCATGGTTGTAATGACAATAAAAGCTTCTTGACTTGACTTGAACTTGCATATGCCATCTGACCTCCACATACTGCCCCCTTAAATAAAAAGAACATCATAATCCATGTTTCTAACACAGTATTTTGAAACACAAGGTAAATAGTGTGCACTATCCCCTGTAGTGAAAAGTCAAGAGAACATTATGTTCCACACTTTGATCCCCACATACAGCCATTCAGGAGAAAACTTGAAACAACATTATATTCCAAAACAGACACTTGATCATCGATCTCCCACAAACCCAGTAGGAAAGTACATTCAAAAATCCTTAATATGATATTTGACTTCCAGTACAGGGTAAAACTGAGCGGTTGTTCGGCTGTTCCACCCTTCATACTGTATGTTCTCCAACTCCACGTGTCACATTTCAATCTTTATCCTTCCAACAGGAAAATAATCCTGGACCGTGGACAAATGTTATATTACACTACTAAAATATGAACTTTGGACTCTACATACTACCATCTAGAGAATAACATGTGAACATCATGGTCCTCCACATACTACCATCTAAACAATAACATGTGAACATCATGGTCCTCCACATACTACCATCTAGAGAACAACATGTGAACATCATGGTCCTCCACATACTACCATCTAAACAATAACATGTGAACATCATGGTCCTCCACATACTACCATCTAGAGAACAACATGTGAACATCATGGTCCTCCACATACTACCATCTAGAGAATAACATGTGAACATCATGGTCCTCATACTACCATCTAGAGAATAACATGTGAACATCATGGTCCTCCACATACTACCATCTAGAGAATAACATGTGAACATCATGGTCCTCCACATACTACCATCTAGAGAACAACATGTGAACATCATGGTCCTCCACATACTACCATCTAGAGAATAACATGTGAACATCATGGTCCTCCACATACTACCATCTAGAGAATAACATGTGAACATCATGGTCCTCCACATACTACCATCTAGAGAATAACATGTGAACATCATGGTCCTCCACATACTACCATCTAGAGAATAACATGTGAACATCATGGTCCTCCACATACTACCATCTAGAGAATAACATGTGAACATCATGGTCCTCCACATACTACTCACAAGATTTCTACATTAGAAAGAGCAGTATTTTAAATTTCATATGACCTTTGAAAAACATTTTATGCTCCACCACCAAAATATGAACTCTGGCCTTCACATAATGCCCTGTGAAAACCTGAAAAAACTGTATGTTCCTCAACTTTCAGATGACCTCCACTTACTACACTGCTCACATGCTTTCAACCTTCATGCAACCTCTGGTCTCCTCAGGGTTGTAAATATGGAAGATTGCTATGTTCCACCACTTAAATTTGAACCTTAGCTTCCCGGATATTGCTCTGTGGACTGTAAACCTGAGAGAACATCATGTTCCACAACCATTATATGCCATATGGCCTGCACCATTTCACCACAACTTCAACATAGCGCAGTATGTACTGTATAGTAAACCTGAGAGAACTATAGGTTCCTCCACCTACTGAGCTCTGACATCTATCTACTGCCCTCTGTAATGGCCACATGAGAGAACAGTATGTTCCACAACTCTACTACAACTGCATAAACATGTACAAGCATATGGTCCATTAGAAGCTCCCTGGAGTGTAGGTCACTCACAGGCCAGAGCCACATAAAGGGGGTTTTTATTTTCCCTTACATAACACTGGGGTAAAGCTTTGCCTAATGCCTCTCCTTCTTCAGGCCTTCTCTGAGAAAGGCTTTACTTTCCGCTTTCAAGAAAGCACCCAATTACATAATCTGCCTTTTTCCATACATTTCACAGGCTTTGTGCAAAGAAATAGCAAGAAAATACCTCAGGCACCAACCTACTAGATAGCATACGAATGAGAAAACACACACACGCTAATCACAGAAGAGGCAAGGCAGAGCTTTATGATAACACTACAGTCAATCACGGTGGTAAAGGCGTTCGTATACAGCACATGACCCTTTCGGACCCGTGTTATAGAGTTCAGCATCACTCTATTAGTGCTGTCATTCAAGCCTTGAATAGCGAGGAAGAGCAGAAGGAAGACAGGAAGGGAGAGGAACAGAAAAGCAGAGGCGAAAAAGGAGAATGTGAAAGAGAAAGAGTGAGAATCTGAGGGTGAGAAAGCCAATAATCACCCTGTCTCAACAGTAAATCAGCCACATTATTCACTTCCTTTTCAGATGACATATTTGTCACTGCATACGTGTCACTGTGAATGTTTCATGGCGTACTAGATGACTAATAATCCAGACTGATGTTCTACTCTTCGGAAATATTTAGCATCTGGTTCACGAATGAAAAGTGTCTTCTCGAAAGCAGCATATATCCTATTCTCACCTTCGATTGAGTGGATACTCTCACCTTCATTGTGTACCAATGAGCTGCTGATGTAATTACAAAGACTGTCCAAAGCTCATCCCAGAACATATTCCCTGTTGCTGCCCCTGTTGTCACCAAAACGGCTTTTACCCATCCACAAGACCTCTAAAGATGTGCTGGGGTATCTGGTACAAAGACATTAGCAGAAGATCTTTAGATCCTGTAATTTGTGAGAAGCACATGCCATAGATGCTTGATTGAATTAAGATCTGGGAAATTTGGAGCCCGTGTCAACATATTGAACCCTTTGTCATGATTCTCAAACCGTTCCTAAAAGAAGGCGCTGTCAAATACTGTTGACATGAAGGGGTTTACTTGGTCTACAGCAGTGTTTCGTTAGTAGTATGCATCAAAGTTACATGCACATGAATGTTAGAACCCAAGGTTTCACAACAGAATATTGTCCAGAGCATCACACTGCCCCTGCCATGTTGCCTTCGTCCGTAGTGCATCCTGATGCCATCTCTTCCATTGGTAAGTGACACACTCATGCACCAGGTCATCCACATGATGTAAAAGAATTTGTGATTCATCAGACCACACCACCTTATTCTATTGCTCCTTGGTCCAGTTCTGATGCTCACTGATCCATTGTAAGAGCTTTTGGTGTTGGACAGGTGTCAGCGTTGGTGCTCTGACTGGTCTGCAGCTACACAGCTCCATACACAACAAGCTGTGATACACTGTGTGTTCAGACACTGACTGAGAACTGTAAGATCCTTGCTGTCTAATACTGTATATCCCACCCCTTTTCAGGTGCTACTGTAATGAGATAAATCAGTGTTTATTCATTTAACCAGTCAATGGGTCAGTTGTGTAGATTCAACTTTTTTCTAATGCTTTTGAAAAAGCATCATGCACTCACAACTTTCAGTTTCTAGCTGGATAGCTGAGTGTATGCTGAGCGGAGTGTGTGCTGCCTCATGAGTCATGAGTGTGAAGCCAGACAGCACAGCTGGTCTGTAAAAGCATGGAGATGCAGAGTGACTCCATTCACCATAACGACAGCTGAATGGACTTATTCATCACAGCGCATCGTCGTTAGCTGTCGATCATCCTATCCTCTTCTTCATAAGACTAACCACAAAACAAAAAATCATGGCTATGTTTCAAATGTCATGCTGGTGTATTCAATTAAATTTTCAAGTCATATAAATAGACATTGTCACGAACCAGCTGTGAATTTAGATCCCTAACAAACACTAAACTCTTGGAATTAAACTCATGGAGATGACCTGATGAAGGAACCTTGCGAGGAACCAGACTTAAGGGAGCCCATGCTCTTCTATTTGACACCAGGTAGTGAGAATATAAATCACCACGATTTACAGGCATATAAGAGTGAAGACAAATCTGCGGAGGTTCAACATCAGCTGTGAATAATTATCCTGAAATTAGCAGAGGACAGTTTCTTAGTTCTCAAATTGACAGTATTCAGGTGAGCATATCCACTGAAACAGGAACATCTGATGCACATGATAGGGGGATGTCGTGGCCTAATTGTTAGAGAGTTTGACTCCTAACCCTAAGGTTGTGGGTTCGAGTCTCGGGCCGGCAATACCACGACTGAGGTGCCCTTGAGCAAGCCACCGAACCCCCCAACTGCTCCCCGGGCACCGCAGCATAAATGGCTGCCCGCTGCTCCGGGTGTGTGTTCACGGTGTGTGTGTGTTCACTGCTGTGAGTGTGCACTTTGGATGGGTTAAATGCAGAGAACGAATTCTGAGTATGGGTCACCGTACTTAGCCGTATGTCACGTCACTTTTTTTTTCACGTGATCAGATCAGCCACAAGTTAAACCCTCATGGGGAAGTATCAGGAGGAATCCAGCAGGTCCAGAAGGCAAGACAAGGGACAGCAGCAGAAATGTGCCAAGATCAGGCACCCCATCAGGCAGCAAGAGGGAACTTTACACTGAGCCAGTATATATAGGATACATACTACATACTAATTAGCATGTTTCTGTTAAATTTGGCCAACTAATATACACCCTCTCATTGATCAAGATCTAGTCATGTTGAAGGACCTTGTTTGCTTATGTTAAACACAGCACTAGTTCAATGCTCCCAGTATGGGCCTCCTTGGGGAATAGACCTGATTTAATACACGAATGTGTGAACTTAAATACCCTTATTAAGGGTACAAAAAAAAAACAAAGTGCACTCTGCCAGAATTAGGCTTCCTGGACACCACCACTAAAGCTAGATCAAAAGGTGGTTTCCACAGGAGAGTGTCTTTCAACCGCTCAACCCATAGGACCTGGGCTGGTTCAGTCTATAAAAGGTGATCACCACTTGCAAGATAATGAGTGACAATCATGTGCAATGCCACAGTACAACTGGGTGAATTAAAATCTGGGAATAATGAAAACGCTTCATGGGAGTGACTAGGGGGCTTTTTACACCTGGTCACTTCATGTGTTTTCTGTGATCCGATAGCTATCCGATGGTAAAAAGACCAGGTCTAAATGCCCACCGAGACGTTTTCGAGACGGATATAAAACAGATGGTTCAAACCCCTTCAGGAGGTGGTCTGGGACACATTTCAGATGAAACTGGACAGGTGTAAATGAATGTGGTTGTTCAAGCCACATACGTCAGCGCTAAACTCCTCCCAAACGGAAGTACGTCACTCGCAGGTGACTCACGAGTCGTGCATCGCGCCAGAAACAAATAACACGGATGACACGCAGGCACTTATTGCTCTTTGGAGCGATGAAAGCGTCCAACAAAAGCTTCGTAAAACATATAGAAACAAAAGTATATTTAAGTACATACACCAAAGCGTGTTCCGTCTCAGTTACCACAGAAATGAGGTAAAATATATTTGCATTTTGGGCGGGAGTAGAAAGATCGGATCGATATCCGATTCGCCGAGACGCGTTTATGTGGCCTAATGTAAATGGAACAGTTTTAACAAATCAGCTATCGGATCAGAGAAAACACATGAAGTGACCGGGTGTAAAAAGGCCCTAGAAATAATGGCTTCCAAATCTGAACTGAAGTGTTGAAATCTTATACGACTGCTTTGCAAATCACATTTTTGTTCAAATGCAAGGTTGCTAAAGAGTGTACTTGGTGTCAGAGTACGTTGGTCCAAAAGTCACTGATTAATTTTTTTTACATAATCAGAATTGAAGCCTTATGTTTTGGACAGTCAGGTTTAGATGCAGGGGGGCACGGTGTCTTAGTGGTTAGCACGTTCGCCTCACACCTCCAGGGTTGGGGGTTCGATTCCCGCCTCCGTCTTGTGTGTGTGGAGTTTGCATGTTCTCCCCATGCCTCAGGGGTTTCCTCCGGGTACTCCGGTTTCCTCCACCGGTCCAAAGACATGCATGGTATGTTGATTGGTTGATCTCTGGAAAATTGTCCGTAGTGTGTGATTGCGTGAGTGAATGAGAGTGTGTGTGCCCTGCGATGGGTTGGCACTAGAAGATGAGTGAGATGAGTGAGTGAGGTTTAGATGCCTGACAGATTTGTTGTTTACAATGAAGAAGAAACCTTCAGAATCTGACTGGATCATGTTCAAGACGTCAATCACAGAAACTGGTAACTCTAGCTGGAGTTGTATGTCATCCTGGTCTCTTTGCACATTGAAAATATTTGTGCTGTTTACAAACTGTGTTGTTCTACAGACTGCCTTTAAACAACGTAGTAAAACCTTTTGAAATTTGCCAAAACCATTTGCCAATTTCTACCCACTCTCTCCATGGCAGGAAAGCTACCAGCACAGAGAATGGCTGACATACAGTACAGTATGCTTCCTCTGAGACTCATGAAGCTAGCACTTTTTTCAAACTGTTTTTCATGCAACAATAGTTGAGAGTGCAGCTGAACATGACCTCACAGATGCCCCTGATGTCTAGTGTCACCCTTATTGACAGGAGAAGACTAATTCCATTCCTTTTTACCCAGACACTATGGTCAGCATTGTTATCTTGTTATCTGTCTCTAGCCATGGATGGCAGTGGCATCTTCGGGATTTGATCTCACAATCTCCAGACCATAAGCTTTCTGCTATTCTGCTGCACGATTCAGGAGGCCAACAATAATGCATTTTAAACAGAGAAAACTTTCTATGAGCCTTTTCATAAATTAGAATAGTCTGCCCTCGTATTAGAAGGCAAACGTTGTCTTGAGTTGCAATGCCTGATTAATGATGTATGAGTCACCTGTCCTTCAGACAACATACAAACCTGTTTGTTCGTTTTTCATCTGAGAATCCAAGCAGTTTTGTTTTAATTCGTTACCATAGCCTGGGGAGCAACAAAGATCTTATAAGCTATGCTCTATTTCACCTTGCAAGATGTTTGCTTTGGGAATCGCAAGACGTTAGGGTGCAATACCCATGCAAAAAAACCTGCTATACATAGCAAGAGTAGCATTTTTAATACAATCATAATTTATAAGCCTTCTAGAGGCAAGTATATGCCAGCATTCCTGCCAAAACACACGCTGCATTACAGTATAACGTATCAAATCCAATTTTTTTAAGTGAATATCAAATTCTCAGCACTAAGCAGAGAAAGACATGACAAATATTTTCTAAATATTAAAACCATGGCTGACTGTAAGTGCTGCTCCATAAAGTTACTTTTAATTGACAATGCCATTTGGTATGATAATATTGTTAAGTAGATCGTATTCACATTTGTGCTGTGTGACAATCGCATTATACAGAATCGGATTATGGAGTTCTGATTGAATCAGCTGCATTAGTTTGTTGTGACAGACGTATCGGCTTTTGTAGAGATGCTGTGGATGCAAAACACGAATCAGTTTGTTTTTTTACTTTTATTGTTAGCATTAGGGGGGGCACGGTGGCTTAGTGGTTAGCAGGTTGGCCTCACACCTCCAGGGTTGGGGTTCGATTCCCGCCTCCACCTCGTGTGTGTGGAGTTTACATGTTCTCCCCGTGCCTCTGGGGTTTCCTCCGGGTACTCCGGTTTCCTCCCCCGGTCCAAAGACATGCATGATAGGTTGATTGGCATCTCTGGAAAATTGTCCGTAGTGTGTGATTGCGTGAGTGAATGAGAGTGTGTGTGTGTGCCCTGTGATGGGTTGGCACTCCGTCCAGGGTGTATCCTGCCTTGATGCCCCGATGATGCCTGAGATAGGCACAGGCTCCCTGTGATCCGAGGTAGTTCGGATAAGTGGTAGGAAATGAGTGAGAGAGTGAGTGAGTGTTAGCATTAGCATTAGCAATCACTGTATCAAGAAAAAAACTTTGAGCACTCGATCAAACAAGTAACATCCTATGGGAATAAATCAAGAAATAGAGCACAGGTCTACCTGAAGATAATACGGTTATGCTAGCTACATAGGAGCTTATGCTATATTATATGCAATTCACAGACGCACTTATCCAGAGCAACATATTTTATCTAATTTTTATACATCTGAGCAACTGAGGGTTAAGGGCCTTGCTCAGGGGCCCAGCAATGGCAGCTTGCTGGACCTGGGATTTGAACTTATGACCTTCCAATCGCTAGTCAAACACCTTAAACATTAGGCTACCATGTCCCACAGGTGTGTAGTAGTAAATAAAACTAATAAGGGTCTTCTGTTGTTGTAGCAGCTCGATCTCAAGCCTCTGAGATGCTTTTCTTCTCATCACTGTGGTAAAGAGTGGTTATTTGTGGAACCATAGCTTTCCTGTCAGATAGAATGAAGACAAACTAATTATTTCAGCCAGTGTCCATTATCTAGAACACTCTCAGTCTCGAGTCTACTTGAGTTTCCTCAATCAGCTCTTAGGATAGGTACACAGTACATGCAGTAGTAACTGTTGTCAATATTATAGACTCTAAGGAAAAACAGCCAAGGCTTAAAAGAGCTCTCTGCTGCATATGGATGCTTATAGAGCTTACAGACAGATGAAAGCCATTGTGGTTATCAGCAGGGTCGCTCGATTACACACAGCATCGTGACCATTTCCTCCAAAATCAAAAATCACCAGGCACGATCTCGAGATCAAAGAGCACTCAGCTCGTTCAGCCGTAGATCTTTTTCATGAAACAAAGTCAACGCAGTCATCTGGATGCGTGATGACCTCAGGGCTTCTTTCACATTTAAGGAAAACATGAAATGACAGGAAGAGAAAAATGGGTCTTGCAAGCAGGCGGTGACGTCAAGAGATAACGTAGACTGATCTACGACGTCAAGAGATAACATAGACTGATCTACGAAAGGTCACGTCAAGAGATTAATAGCGATTTTACTTCTCGCTGCTTCAAACATAAATAAACAAAAAAAAAAAAAAAAAAACACAACAGAGCGTGAGTCACTCGGGTCAAATGATCAAACCATTTTCAGACAGCACCGACATTAATCTTCGGGGTGATGAAGTGAAAATGTGAAAACGCAGCACTGGGATGCTGGCTGTCACAATAACGTCACTGACACCACACTCACTCGCCGCTATCTTATAATGTTTTTCCACAAGTCTATTACACATTGTAACACGCTATCTCTGTATGTGTGTGTTAGCACTTAGTGGCAGTAAATTGTGCAGGAATGACTTTTGTCTCCTGGGTTCAGCTTGGTGTAAATTACATGCATTTTGGTCTCGGTAGAGTCCCGAGAAGTTGCCGTAAGAACAGCATATAGATCCCGTTTCTGTCTTCACATGCTCCATTGAGATGGCACACACACATAAAGGTGCTTCAGGTTAATAGAGATAGGACCCACATGCTGAATGTCTGTGTGTATGTGCACTGACGCAGTAGCAATTTAGTGTATACAGTAAGTAAGCAAACGCTAAACATCCCCAGTGTCTAAATCACACAGGTTGTATGGAATTATATTATTTTGCTCTGCACTTCACCACAGTAGGTGGACAGCTGAGCCATGAAGTTGCTCCTAATAACAAATGAGGTAAGCAAAAGTCTACCATCGAAAGACTTTTAGCATCTCTTTTTGTTTTGTCTGTCACAATCTGCTAGTTATAGTCGAGTCCAGTTGTAGCACTGAATCGGTGTAATTTTCCTGAAAACCTGCATACAAACACATACAGTGTCTCCAATATGTGTTGTGTATTTATGGAAAAGATTCACTCTCTCTCACCTTCTACCGCTCAGGCGTATCGGCAGGATACACCCTGGACGGAGTGCCAACCCATCGCAGGGCACACACACTCTCATTCACTCACGCAATCACACACTACGGACAATTTTCCAGAGACGCCAATCAACCTACCATGCATGTCTTTGGACCGGGGGAGGAAACCAGAGTACCCGGAGGTAACCCCCAAGGCACGGGGAGAACATGCAAACTCCACACACACAAGGCGGTGGCGGGAATCGAACCCCCAACCCTGGAGGTGTGAGGCGAACGTGCTAACCACTAAGCCACCGTGCCCCGAAAAGATTCACTATAACTATTAATTATAAGTCATTCATTATAAGTCATAAGTCAATTATAAGCCAGTGAAGTGGACTTTCATATAAGAATCATCTTCAACTGCGTTCATGTGTGAAACAAAATACGCAAAGTAAAATTTCAAAGTTAAAAGATAAACACAGCTGATAAGTCTTTCATTTCCCTCTTTCATTTTTTTATCCTATCTAAACTGTCTTTATTAAATACAAATAATATTAAAGTCATATTTTATCTGAATCATTTTGAGAACATTTTGAGAATATTCTAATTCTGATTAAATAATAAAATAAAATGTCCTGCTCCCAAAATCCCAATGCTCTACTTCAATTTTTTTTTTTTTTTACAATAGAAATGAAGATCGATTCTCTACAAGGCCACAGGGGATCATTCAGCCGTAGCAGGCAGTAAACAGGAACTAAAGGTCTGTGCATTAAACACAGTCTGCTTTTATCTTTTACCTTATTGTTTCCTGTTATAGAAAAAAAAATTGTATTACTAAATTAGTATTACTATAGCCTGGTAATGATGTAAAAAAAAAAAATAAGCATTAGAAAATTTTCTCTGCTCATTTTTTCTTCAGTGTTCCAGTACTTGTTTACTCCTTGACTCATTGGTTGAAGGAAAAGCAACAAAAGTAATTGTATTTATTTTATCTAATTGTCTAAATGTACATAACATAATAAAACCTAATGTTTTAAACCATGTCCTTAGCACAATTGTATAACAGGGTTAAAGAAACCTGGTTGAAATGCTTGCTTGTGTCAGTCAGTTTTTAAACACTCCCACCACAGCTCTTAACTCCGCCCACAGATAGATCATTTTCCTGCGAGCAAATAAAATTTGAAAAAGCAGTTTAACCACAGAAAACTCAGACAGTTGTGTGGATATGATCTCATGAACATGCTTATAAATTATTATGAGCTGAATTGTTGTTATAATTCGACCGCCACTGAATATCTGAGTGTCCTTAGACGTGATGTCACGAGAGTCCTCACTAATTCTACATGTAGTTGAACCAACATAGATTCTGAGTCCGCCCTCAGAATCTATGTTGGTTTATATGGGTGAGAAAAGGTGAGAATGAGGAATGAAAATCAAGGTCTATAATTTGAACCGATGTTGTGTCAGTCAGCTGTATGTTCTGGTCTTTATCAGCAATCAGGTCTGTGCTAAACTCAGAGTTTACGATGACCCATTAGTTCCTCGGGAGCTCTCGGCTGCACTATTATTAACTGTTGTAGAAAGGACGTTATTTACATTGATATCATTTCCTGTCCAGTGTCACCCAAATGAGGATGAGGTTCCCTTCTGAGCCTGGTTCCTCTCAAGGTTTCTTCCTCTTATCATGTCAGGGAGTTTTTCCTTGCCGCTGTCTCCTCCGGCTTTCTCATTAAGAATAGATGCATGGTATTTTAAATTTTAAGTTAATCTTTTTTAAATTAATTTTAAACTTTAATTGTATATAATCACATTTATTTTATTTTTTTTTCTTCTTCTTCTTCTTCTTCTTCTTCTTCTTATTATTATTATTATTATTATTATTATTATTATTATTATTATTATTATATTTATTTATTTTTCTCTCTCTTTTGTTTCCACATTTCTGTAAAGCTGCTTTGGGACATTGGGAATTGTTAAAAGCGCTAAACAAATAAATTGAATTGAAATGAAATGAATATTAAAAACTACATTTAAAAACTCTATAAGAAAAAAACTGACAAGAAAATGAAAAACATAATATTAAGCTTTGTATAAAAAATTTTACTCTGTATTTTTATGCTCTGTAAAGCTGCACCGCAACGTCCGTTGTTAAAAGCGCTATAGAAATAAAATTAAATCGAATTGCGTTTTCGTATACAAATACGAAAACAAAATACATTAATACATCATATTACTATTAAAAGTGAAGGGAAAATTCTTTGTTAGAATTTATTTTTTTATTTCAGGTTTAAAGGAAATGCTTGACTTTAAAGGTGATTGTTCTAGTATAAGAAAAACTGACAAGAAAATGTAAAACTTTTAGAGGTGGAAATGTGCAACAATTTCTTTTTATATTCTATTTATAGCAACAGGAATTGTATGGAGCGTTGTATCTCATCGTGTTCATTATTTTCTGCTCCTGACCTTCGTGTGCCTGTTTGTGGATCATTATGGATCTGTTCATGATGACTGGGTTTACTGGGGTGTTTGACCAGGCGTTGTTCCAGACGTGATTATTGGAAAAAGCATAAATACACACATTGTGTGTGTGTGTACAAACAACCTTCTCTCTCTCTCTCTCTCTCTCTCTCTCTCTCTCTCTCTCTCTCTCTCTCTCTCTCTCTCTTCTAACGTCAGTCTGCCATGCCGAGATTCACACCCAGGAGCCCTGCTGAGTCCTCGCTAACATATGGAATGCAATCAGAGCAGAAGTTTTGGTCAGACAGACCGCAGATCTACGGGAGTTCTCTAATCCACTTAAAAACGGAGAGGCGAAAGCAGCTGAAATGCAAGCTGAACAAAAACAAAAAAAAAAAGGCAGCACGTCATTCAGGGTTGGTGGAGGCACTATAGAAGAGAACCACACTGTTTCTCATTAACCTCCTGATGAGTAGTGCTGCTGAGGATGGGGCAGGACAAGGAGGTCACCAGAAGGAGAAGTGCTGGGGAAGAAATTCGGCACTTACCTGGTGTGAGAACTTCACACACACATACACACACACACACACACAGTCTGAAGTGACGTGGTGTGCTGTTGGATCCAAAACCCATCTCAGAAACCCATTTGCACCTTTTAGCAAGGCATTTATTAGGGTTTAAACATCTTTATTTATTCTGGTCTTCATTTTCTGGTTGCTGTTTTTTCCCCTGACAAGTCTTCAAGAGAGAGGAGTTTTTTCTAGAGTTGCATTTTTGTCTAACTAACTTCACCAAAGAAGGAAAAAAGAGAAGCTCGTTAGAGAAAGAGACTCTAGCCACTATAACATAAGCTAGAACTCATTTCAGGACTTCCACAATTATAGCTGAGTTTTAATTATTGTTTCCATAGTAACAGCATGTTCACAGGAACATGAACTGCACAATGCAGTGTGTAATCATGGACATGGTGAAGTTTTGTGTAAAGAGATGTTTATTTAACATTCAATGAAGGAGTCTCCAGTATCAGTGTGCTTTACACACACAAATAATGATGCTTCACACACAGAAAGCCAGCAGCGTTCGGATTAATTTTACATCAGACTTACAATTTTTGTGTTAATATTGATGGAAAACGTTTGATAAGTCGATTTGAATGCCAGTGTACTGGATAAAATGGTTAAAGTCTGTGAGGAGTGTGTATGCGTATAACCAGTAGGTGAGGGACCATGAACGAGGAAGGGAGTGTGTGCTTGTCTGTGTGCTCTGGGGAGTGTAGCCCATGGCGACCATGTTTGAAGGCCACAGTGAACACTGAGAAGTGATGTTCATGGATTGTGGTGTGAAGTTCATGGATTATGGCAGGGAGTTTGTGGATTATTATAATGGAGTTTGTGGATTATGGAATGGAGTTTGTGGATTATTATAATGGAGTTTGTGGATTATTATAATGGAGTTTGTGGATTATTATAATGGAGTTTGTGGATTATGGAATGGAGTTTGTGGATTATTATAATGGAGTTTGTGGATTATTATAATGGAGTTCGTGGATTATGGAATGGAGTTCGTGGATTATGGAATGGAGTTGTGGATTATTATAATGGAGTTTGTGGATTATGGAATGCAGTTTGTGGATTATGGAACAGAGTTCATTGAGTTTGTGTATTATGGAACAGAGTTCATTGAGTTTGTGGATTATGGAATGGAGTTTGTGGCTTATGGAATGGAGTTTGTGGATTATTATAATGGAGGTTGTGGATTATTATTATAATGGAGTTCGTGGATTATGGAATGGAGTTTGTGGATTATTATAATGGAGTTTGTGGATTATGGAATGGAGTTTGTGGATTATGGAACAGAGTTCATTGAGTTTGTGGATTATGGAATGCAGTTTGTGGATTATTATAATGGAGTTTGTGGATTATTATAATGGAGTTTGTGGATTATGGAACAGAGTTCATTGAGTTTGTGGATTAAGGAACAGAGTTCATTGAGTTTGTGGATTATGGAATGGAGTTTGTGGATTATGTAATGGAGTTTGTGGATTATTATAATGGAGTTTGTGGATTATTATAATGGAGTTTGTGGATTATGGAATGGAGTTTGTGGATTATTATAATGGAGTTTGTGGATTATGGAATGGAGTTTGTGGATTATGGAATGGAGTTTGTGGATTATGGAACAGAGTTCATTGAGTTTGTGGATTATGGAATGCAGTTTGTGGATTATTATAATGGAGTTTGTGGATTATTATAATGGAGTTTGTGGATTATGGAACAGAGTTCATTGAGTTTGTGGATTATTATAATGGAGTTTGTGGATTATTATAATGGAGTTTGTGGATTATGGAATGCAGTTTGTGGATTATTATAATGGAGTTTGTGGATTATTATAATGGAGTTCGTGGATTATGGAATGGAGTTCGTGGATTATGGAATGGAGTTGTGGATTATTATAATGGAGTTTGTGGATTATGGAATGCAGTTTGTGGATTATGGAACAGAGTTCATTGAGTTTGTGTATTATGGAACAGAGTTCATTGAGTTTGTGGATTATGGAATGGAGTTTGTGGCTTATGGAATGGAGTTTGTGGATTATTATAATGGAGGTTGTGGATTATTATTATAATGGAGTTCGTGGATTATGGAATGGAGTTTGTGGATTATTATAATGGAGTTTGTGGATTATGGAATGGAGTTTGTGGATTATGGAACAGAGTTCATTGAGTTTGTGGATTATGGAATGCAGTTTGTGGATTATTATAATGGAGTTTGTGGATTATTATAATGGAGTTTGTGGATTATGGAACAGAGTTCATTGAGTTTGTGGATTAAGGAACAGAGTTCATTGAGTTTGTGGATTATGGAATGGAGTTTGTGGATTATGTAATGGAGTTTGTGGATTATTATAATGGAGTTTGTGGATTATTATAATGGAGTTTGTGGATTATGGAATGGAGTTTGTGGATTATTATAATGGAGTTTGTGGATTATGGAATGGAGTTTGTGGATTATGGAATGGAGTTTGTGGATTATGGAACAGAGTTCATTGAGTTTGTGGATTATGGAATGCAGTTTGTGGATTATTATAATGGAGTTTGTGGATTATTATAATGGAGTTTGTGGATTATGGAACAGAGTTCATTGAGTTTGTGGATTATTATAATGGAGTTTGTGGATTATTATAATGGAGTTTGTGGATTATGGAATGCAGTTTGTGGATTATTATAATGGAGTTTGTGGATTATGGAATGGAGTTCGTGGATTATGGAATGGAGTTGTGGATTATTATAATGGAGTTTGTGGATTATGGAATGGAGTTTGTGGATTATGGAACAGAGTTCATTGAGTTTGTGGATTATGGAACAGAGTTCATTGAGTTTGTGGATTATGGAATGGAGTTTGTGGATTATTATAATGGAGGTTGTGGATTATTATTATAATGGAGTTCGTGGATTATGGAATGGAGTTTGTGGATTATTATAATGGAGTTTGTGGATTATGGAATGGAGTTTGTGGATTATGGAATGGAGTTTGTGGATTATGGAACAGAGTTCATTGAGTTTGTGGATTATTATAATGGAGTTTGTGGATTATTATAATGGAGTTTGTGGATTATGGAACAGAGTTCATTGAGTTTGTGGATTAAGGAACAGAGTTCATTGAGTTTGTGGATTAAGGAACAGAGTTCATTGAGTTTGTGGATTATGGAATGGAGTTTGTGGATTATGTAATGGAGTTTGTGGATTATTATAATGGAGTTTGTGGATTATTATAATGGAGTTTGTGGATTATGGAATGGAGTTTGTGGATTATTATAATGGAGTTTGTGGATTATGGAATGGAGTTTGTGGATTATGGAATGGAGTTTGTGGATTATGGAACAGAGTTCATTGAGTTTGTGGATTATGGAATGCAGTTTGTGGATTATTATAATGGAGTTTGTGGATTATTATAATGGAGTTTGTGGATTATGGAACAGAGTTCATTGAGTTTGTGGATTATTATAATGGAGTTTGTGGATTATGGAATGCAGTTTGTGGATTATTATAATGGAGTTTGTGGATTATTATAATGGAGTTTGTGGATTATGGAATGGAGTTTGTGGATTATTATAATGCAGTTTGTGGATTATTATAATGGAGTTTGTGGATTATTATAATGGAGTTTGTGGATTATTATAATGGAGTTTGTGGATTATGGAATGGAGTTTGTGTTTGTGAGTCTGTGTTAACAGTGACTCTGGATCAACAAACCACCCCATCAACGATGTATTCAATATGTCTATAAATCCATTAATATTAATTCATTTAAGATGGCACAGAGTTTGAGCAGGACTCTTTAATTTTCAGTTTGTCGAACAGTAAATAAACCTCCATTAGTTAATTACGCTTTAACAATGAACTCAAGGACTAAAAACAAGTAAAAGATTGTAAACAACTCGTTCTGAGAAACTCACATGCAAACAGAGGTTTGTATTTAATCACTAGAGAGAAACATTTACAGCCAATGCTCAAGGGAAGAAGACACACACACACACACGCTCACACACACGCATACACACACTCTCACACACACACACAAAAACACTCAAACTCTCTCTCTGTCTCTCTTTCCATCTCTTAATGAAAATTAGCATGCCGTGTGTTGTGCGTGTGATTTAGTTTACACACACACATACACACACACCACAGCACTCTGTCTCATCACAGAAGCCAGGTGGAGTGAAGTTATAACAGATGACACTGGGAGCAGAAGGGCAGAATAAAGAGGGAAAGAAATGTATTATTCTTCTATTCGTAATGCCGAGTTTGAAATTATTTAAAGCAGGAAGAGAAAGAATTGGAGATATATAAAGACATACAGAGACATGGATAGAGAGGGATTCAGAAGGAGCGAGGGAGCGTGCTGTCGAATGCTATTTTTAGACTGGAAGTCATGGAGCATGAGTAGACAGGAAAAGCCTCCTCCCCATCTCTCTCTCTCGCTCCTTCTCTGTGATGGGCTTTGAGTGTGCATATCTATTGGCCCATGAACATGTAAGACATCTTGCCTCTGGCCTCGTACACAGATATACGCCTCAATGCAAACAAGACCTCACTAAAGCAGCCTGAATCCAAACGAGACAATCCCGGCTTTTCTCATGTGGCTTTGCATATAAGAAATAAGCGATATGGTAATATTTATAGATGTGCCGTATTATAAAAAGGTCCACATCAATCTTTCAGACATTCCCTCACCTAATTACTTTCCTCTATCGCACTACCATGTGACACTGAAGATTTTAAGAATTGCAGAATTGCTGCTTAATTGAGATTATCTCGGATCTCGGCTTAACGCTGGATCTCGGAATCATGATATGTTGCACTGACGGGCACTTAAAGTAGAGTCAGTGAGTCATTTTTGCCTCGACGGATCACTGTCTGTGTTTTGACTCGCTGTAACGAAGAAGGTCACCTGGGGATAAGCGCTAAAGTGGACAACAGAATTAGTCTGCAGAGGGAACACAAAAGAACCCTGAGATCGGTTCTCCACTATGTTCCTGGGGTGGAAGATGAGACTCTAAACTACTAGCTTTCATACTGTATACTGAACACATCTTATACCACAGTGGTACTGTAGCAGCAGCCGCTCTGACAGCATTTCTACTGTATGTGAAAAGAAAATCACAGGTTCTACTAAAACAGGTCTGTTATTGTTTCCAATATAATAGTAACAAACATGGACATGGACTTGTACCGTATGATGGACATTTACATCATGCACAACGAACAACGGACAGTTTAAAAACAAATTATTCAACAAAGAAAAACGTACGACCACTAATCACTAACAAAGAGTCTCCTGTACCAGCGCTTTGTAGCAATGTGTTTAGGTTTCGGTTTAAAAGTCAATTATAAATTGGATTCTTTAGTTGAAATGGTTGGCAAATTGTTGTGGAATAACAGGAATAAATCTCTACTGTAGCAACAGCATCACTATTATTATCTCATATTTATAATAACATAACATAAAAGATAATAACCATCCCTCTGTTACCACACCAGACATTCATTCATTCATTCATTTTCTACCGCTTATCCGAACTACCTCGGGTCACGGGGAGCCTGTGCCTATCTCAGGCATCATCGGGCATCAAGGCAGGATACACCCTGGATGGAGTGCCAACCCTTCTCAGGGCACACACACACACTCCCATTCACTCACGCAATCACACACTACGGACAATTTTCCAGGGATGCCAGTCAACCTACCATGCATGTCTTTGGACCGGGGGAGGAAACCGGAGTACCCGGAGGAAACCCCCGAGGCACGGGGAGAACATGCAAACTCCACACACACAAGGCGGAGGCGGGAATCGAACCCCCAACCCTGGAGGTGTGAGGCGAACATGCTAACCACTAAGCCACCGTGCCCCCCACACCAGACATAATTATTAATTATTTTCACCCCTTTATTGCTCACTAGATCATATCATTACCATCATGCTTGTTATCTTGTAGATAATCACAATCCCTCCTTTATCTCATAGATAAAAATGTGATAAATTATGAAATAGTAAATAAAACCCATAGAATATCATACAGTTTAACAAATGAGGAAATTAAGTACCCCACCTTATATCATCCTACAACAGCAGACTTTTACTATATATACTAAACAAAAAATTCTTAAAGTTTAGACAGAGATAAATACCAGCTACCAGTTATCTCATCTTTCAATACATTATGCTGAAATGACACCAGCTTATAATCACATCCATACTCAGACTCTTAGTTATTGTCCAACATGATCTCACTGTTTAAGAGCCCATGAGATAATAACTGTCCACTTATACCTTATAATCTTATACCTTAACAAACTACAATATAATTAACATCAGCTTGCAAACTCACACATTAGCTGAGTGTTAGTTAGCACTCTCAGTGTTATCTCGTACTTTGGCAGATTACAAGATAACTACTGTCCACCAATTATCTCATACTTTAACAAACTACGATATACTTAACAGAGTATGAGATAATGACTGTCCACCATTTATCTCATAGCATTACTTCTACTATTATCTCTTAGTTCAGCAGACCATGTGATAATTACATCACCTCACATCTTCATAAATTATCACACTATTGTCCATTTACTGTTTATACTTTAGGAGACTCTGAGATCTTTCATGTTCCCTGGATTATGAGATAACTACTATAACTCAGGGAACATGAAAGATCTCAGAGGATTATGAGATAACTTCCATAACTCATCATAAACTTATCTCATAATACTCATTATACTTTTAGATCATTACCATTTAGCATTATCTCATACTTTAGTAGTCTGAGATAAATACAATGATCTTTGGTATTCTCCTATATGTTTATTCTCCTATTATCTCAAATAGTTAATTTAGTTCAATAGTTAATCAAATATATAGTTGAATAGTTAGTGTGCCTCACTTATCTAATAATCCAGGAGATAATGAGCCAATTACCATCCAAACCACAGTCTGAAACTGTGTCAGATAATGATGTAATTCCTATCCGTGATATTATCTCATAGTGATGCAGAACATGAGATATTCACCATCCTTGCTAATGGAGGTGAGAAGGAGTTTTTGCTCTTCATTATTTCCTACATTCAAAGTTATGATTTCACACAGCTTATGATTGACCCAAATTCCCTGCTTATGCATCACATTCGCAGTAAATGAATTATATTAACTCCAACCAAAGCAAAAAAGTTAATGAACGGGAGACTTACAGGAAAGTAGAGAAGAAGAGCTCCAAACAAGATGGCTTCCAGCAGAACCAGCCCTGAAGCCCTGATGCTCTGAAAGACAAAAGGTAGACAGGACACGTATGACTCATTTGAGATTCATTTATTCTCTGTCTTTTCCAGGTGGTGTATTGGAGGCAAGACCTCGATTACAATGGTGTGGAAATCAGAGCTGAAAAGAAATCGGAGAAATAGGAACATGGTCATTGGACTGAAGGTAACATGAAGGCAATATGAGCATGTGTACCAGGGTTAAAGCATGTGATGGATACTTCCAAGGGGTCAACGATGAAGCTTGTGGTTATGAAATCTTCATCTTTTTCTTCTATAGTAGATCCATTACAGTAAATCTGAGCCTTCTCTGAACATCTGAATCTCTTCTACAGTTGCTGCAGATATTCGTACCTGTAGTGGGATTTGGGGTTACACCTGAAGTGAGCTATCAAATTAGTCGCTTCTTTTTCCCCAGTGAACCAAGTTTAAATTTTAGATTATAAATATAGACTAGACCCTGACCAGGCAGTTACTAATGATGAGTACTGTAAATGTATTGTATATGAACAAGAAAATGGGGCATAGAAGCCTTTATTATCACCACATATACTTTACAATACTTTGGACTTCTTTTCTTCGACTATGTCCCAACTAAGGACGTTGGGGTCCAAAATGATACAGGGGCTGATGATAGGGCACCCCAGAGCAATGAGGGTTAGAAACCTTGCTCAATTGCCCAATAGTGGCAGCTTGGCAGTGCTAGGGCTTGTCCAAATCAACAACCCAGAGCCTTAACCACTTGAACCACCACTGATCCCTGTGCAGTTATTGGTATTGTTATTGTTACATGTATTGTTACAGACGTTTTACACCTAAAATAAACAGAAATAAAGAGAAATACAAAAAATCTGTGCCACATTTTATACAAATATTTCATATTATATGAATGTGTAGTTAAATTACGATGACTGTTGGCTTAAAATCTGATCTAACAAACAATGTCTAAGTTGGTTTTTACACCTGGTCACTTCATGCGTTTTCTGTGATCCGATAGCTATCTGATGGTAAAAAGACCAGGTCTAAATGCCCTCTGAAACGTTTTTGAGACGGATATAAATCCGATGGTTCAAACCACTTCAGGAGGTGGTCTGGGACGTGTTTCAGATGAAACTGGACAGGTGTAAATGAATGTGGTTGTTCAAGCCACATACGTCAGCGCTATACTCCTCCCAAACGGAAGTACGTCACTCACAGGTGACTCACGAGTCGTGCGTCGTGGCAGATACAAATGCGCTGCTGCTGCTGCCAGCGAAAATGCAGCAAACAGTAAATGCTGTTTTTTTGTAACATAACCGTCGTAAGTTTTCCGTTTTCTTTTTGATCGCGTTCTGAAAACCGCACACACCAAAGCGTGTTCCATTTCAATTACCCCGGAAATGAGGTCAAATATATTAGCATTTTGGGCGGGAGTAGAAAGATCGGATCGATATCTGATTCGCATTTATGTGGTCTGATGTAAATGGAACAGTTTTAACAAATCAGATAGCTATCGGATCAGAGAAAACACATGAAGTGACCGGGCGTAAAAAGGCCTTAAGATGTTGTTGACATCTGCATGAAAGTAAGAATGTGATATCAGTCTGATGCATACTGTACCTCTTATCTAAAATGAACTAATAAAAATACTTACTGTAAATACATTCATATGTAAGTATGTACATTCATATTCAAAACATAAGTTTTGAATCCAAACAATTTTATTTATAGTCCTTTACACTTCTAGATCTGACTATCGGATCAGACTGAACTCCATTCAATACATCTTCATTAAATAAAGCTTTAAACTACGACATCCAGCAGAACCGAGCTTTAGATATCCTCCTATACGCCATACAGTTAAAGCGCATTTCTTCTTTACTACTCCTTACAGACCGCTAATGTACGCCCCACAGGCTAATGCCTTCTCTGTGAATAAGACGTACTCTTTTATGCGAGAGCTCCCGAATAATATGATTGAGCAGAAGCGACTGGAGGGCAAGCAGTGATGCATGTGAATAGATTTTCTCGACGCACAGCCGTGTTTCATGAAAAAATAGCGCCAAAAATAACCGCTGAGCACTCGACTCCAGATTACGGCCTATTTCAGACACAGAGAGGAAAAAAGCTATTCTTCTAACATTCAATGCATGCATTAGTTGTAAAGGAACAGGGAGGAAAATAAGAAAGGAAAAATAAGGCTTTTCATCAGTAACAGGTATCGAAGACCTGCCAGGCATTCTGCAATCAAACAACCAATACAGGACCCAAAAGCAGTGACTACATTAAACAGTAAAAAAGGAAAAAAATAAAACGCTCAATCTGAACGCTGTTCTATTCACCTAGACTTCATGTCTTCATCACCC
>NC_083464.1:3747500-3777500 GCF_030014155.1 Tachysurus vachellii | reverse complement strand
CCGGAGTACCCGGAGGAAACCCCCGAGGCACGGGAAGAACATTGGAACATTTCCATTACACAAACATTTTTCTGTAGTTTAAAAAGGTTCTTTAGACTATAAAAAAGATCTTTATAGCACTAAGAAAAGAGGGTCTAAGAAAAGAAACCATTTATTGAAAGGTTCTTTGGCAACCAAAAATGGTTCATTCTTTTCCATTGTTGTTAATATTCCTTTTTGGAGTCTATGGAACCATAAAATGATGCTTTGTAGAACCATTTTGAAGAATTCCCTGAAAAGAACCAAACGGGGTTCTTCGAATCCCAGACTGATGTCTCTTTTTAAAGTAATTGAGGGTTTCCGAACTTATCCAGGGGATAAACCCTATTATCTAGATAAACCCATTGCTCCAGACAAGGTTCTATTACCAGGGTACATTATTAAAAACAAAGATGCTAGGAAGAACAAAGGGGTTTGCAAAGTGTTGCTTTAGAAGAACCAACTGTTCTGAAGGTTGAAGCCTGAACACAATGAGCAGAAGTAAAAAGCTGAGGTTTCTAACACTGTAAAGGAACTCCAGCACGGTCACATGACTTCAGCATCAGCACTAAGCTTTCAACTCTCTTAATCTTTATTTAAAGTCATCTTCCCTGATCAGGATCCACTCTGCTCTTGTTGGGGACGAAGCTGAAGGAATGAACAGTTACAGTTGGAGGAGTTTGAAGAGTGTGTTAGTCTATTTCAGTGACATGACGTTAATCAGGGGGGCACGGTGGCTTAGTGGTTAGCACGTTCGCCTCACACCTCCAGGGTTGGGGGTTCGATTCCCGCCTCCGCCTTGTGTGTGTGGAGTTTGCATGTTCTCCCCATGCCTCGGGGGTTTCCTCCGGGTACTGCGGTTTCCTCCTGGTCCAAAGACATGCATGGTAGGTTGATTGGCATCTCTGGAAAATAGTCCGTAGTGTGTGATTGCGTGAGTGAATGAGTGTGTGTGTGTGCCCTGCGATGGGTTGGCACTCCGTCCAGGGTGTATCCTGCCTTGATGCCCGATGACGCCTGAGATAGGCACAGGCTCCCCGTGACCCGAGGTAGTTCGGATAAACGGTAGAAGATGAATGAATGAATGAATGAATGACGTTAATCATAGCGGTACCTTGTTCCTGCGGAAGTGGTAAATCAGCACCATGCTGATGAAGTCCAGCAGCATGCAGATGGCCTGGAGGACCAGCACGGTGATACGGAGATATCCTTCACCGTGAGCCACACACGGCGTATCGTCCTTACAGTGTATACATCCCTTCTCACAGGGCAGACACACGCTAGAGCCCGCAGGGTCACGGGTACTCACGGCCTTCCCTGGAGAGGAGAAGAAAAAAGAAATCTCACACTACTCACAGTAGAGAGACGTTCTCCAGAGGTGAAGCTGGAGGATACACAATACATTCTTTCAATTAAACTGTTTTAATAAACGATGTGGAAACATTTTTTAACTTCTTTCTACTGGTCAAGTTGCTCATCTACTATTAAAGATAAAGGTTTTTGTCAGAGTGGATGGTTCAATGAAGAATCTTTAAATTCTGTGAATCGTTTCTATCGTTTCTAATATTTCAATATTGCAATGCCATAGCAGCTCCAGTTTTGGTTACCCAAAGAACTTTTTTAGTAAATGCTTCTTTTTCTTTGTGGCACAAAGAATATTTTTATAGACAGAGGAACCTTTGTTCAATACAAAGAACTTTCTGTGCAACAGAAACATTCCACAGATAAAGGTTCTTCAGTGAATCGTACACAATTTAAGTGTAGACACCAAGAACCAAGAAGAGTGTATGGCGCCAAGAAAAAATGGGTGTCTTCCAAGAACCTTTTACCAAAAGGTTCCCTAGGGAACCAAAAATTGGTTCTTCTATGGCATCACTGATGCCCCTTTTTCACCGAGGCAGTTTGAGTGCTGGTTCGGAGCCTAATTTAGAACTAGTTCTTTCTTTTTCGACAGCCAAAGCACCGGCTCTGAACCAGGAAAAGTGGTTCTTAAGTAGCACCAAAACGTTGCTGGTCTAGACTTAAGAACCGCTTGTGTCAGGGGCTGTGGGTGGGGCTACTGTTAGATAATGTACCATAAGTATACTAATGTTTAATACACTTTTACTTTACCGCGATATGATCAATTATCAGCACACATGATAGTAAGTAGCTACATGCTAATGCTAACTTTTTTCTGTGTTAATGATAAAATAATGTTATGTACTTCCTCGATAACAACCTCCGTTTATACAGATTACATGGAGCTGCACGTACACATTGGATTCGCCACGTTTGGATGTTAATGTAGGTTCACAAAGCCATGAGCATTAACAGTAAAGCAACATCCATCATTGTTGATGTCGTGTTTGTGATTGTCGCTGCTGCGCTAACGCTGCTGTGTGACGTGACACGTATACAGTGACGTCAGACTCGGCTCTGTGATGCTCTCTAACCGATGGAAAGGCAAACCGGTTATTAGAAGGTTCGCCAGTGGAACCAACTTTTAAACCAGCACCCGGTTCTTTTTGGTGGAAAAGGGGTATGAGAAAAACACTTTTTTGGTTCTTCCTGGAATCTATCATTTTAAGAAAGTAGGAAAAAAATGTGCATTGAGTTCTGTATAAAACCCTTGTTTGTTTTTTTTTAACCTCGCTCCAAATAGCACTTTACACCAAAAAGGTTCTAGAGCTCTATAGTGACAATAAAGTAATCATAATATCATAAAAAAATAACCATATTTCCTACATAAAGATACTTTGTGCTAAAAATTTGGTTTTTGTTTTACAGTTATTATGCTAAATTTTGTCTTTTCCGTTGCTTAGTTGTATCGTTTTGTAAAACCATTTTTGTGATTTTCTTTGCATGAAAATGATTCCTATTATTATTGAAATAAGAACTTGAGTGTACACAAGAAGCTCAGATGTGATGGCTTTAGAAGAGATTTATTAATAAAGTGGTGAAATAGTTTTCCCTGGAAGAAAAGTTTTAAATTTAAATAAAAAACTACTCACTCTATATTTGGAAGTTCCTGAACATTTGCCCTAAAAGCATTATTTTTACTCCAGTTAAATAATTTAGCTTGCAGTCATTCGTTCTTCTCTCCACCTTTCGTCTTTCTGTCTCTGTTCTCCTTTCTCCAGCGGTAGATAAAAACCTAGCATGTCCTTTTTCTCTTGAGTTCTTCGATTTGATTGGTCAGAAGGTGTAAAAAACAAACAATAAGTTTGTAGTAATGTGCTCGTTTTAACAAATGATTGTTTCTATAGTAACGACTCTGTTGAGAATTCTTTGTAGCAGGGTGGGAGGAGCTTTGTCTTAGTGGCTCTTTGTTCAGTGCGGTATCCAACAGCTCATGGGGAGATTCAGAGTTGATGAGTGCTTGAATTTGTAAGTTTATATTATATTAATTTCTGTATTTCTTTAAATATATTTAAGTTATGTAATGCTTAGTATTATTGTGTGCTTCATATTTGTAATCTTTGTGATTGATTGATTTATGTGTTTAAATTCTAAAATATTGTTTTCTTGATTTAGATACCATACAACTCGAACTACAATAAAATGTTAAGGAACTGGATTACTTGGAGCTTCTGTGTTTTAATGGGCACACCATCCTGGTAGCACTTTGCCTGAACTAGCCTCTATCCTTATCCTCATTCGGTGCACATAATAAAAAATGAAGTAAAATACACAGGAAAGAAGTTATAAGGCTCAGGGCATGTAAGAGTTGTCAAATTCCCAGACATGTGAAAGTCCTCAGGTTTTTATTCTTTCCTGTTTTTATTTTTTGTTTTTTTATTGTTTTTGTTTGTTTAAAAGAAATGAGATCCTAGTGAATAAACAATTATTTTTCTATGCTTTAGCACATTTGAGAACAGGAAGTCACACGTCTAAAACACGTGTCTCTACAATATTAAATGAATCTATAAAATGTAATAAGCATGTTTTTATTCAACTTAGATGCTTTCAGATCAAATTTTTTTCCTCTTGTTTATCTCGTGTCCATACGGATGATTGAATGTCAGCGATGCAGGGATAAAAACAGTCAGGATATGCAGGATAGCTAAAATAAACAGATTTATTAACTTAAAAAACACAAAACAGGGACATGGACCTCAACAAGGGACGAGACAAAAGTCGAGGATTCGGCGCTGCCATAGGCAACGTGGCACGGTTAAATACACAAGACGATTAACACACGAGGAACAGGTTTGCAGAGACGGGGAGGAGTAAACAAGGCAGACACGTGAACAAAAGTCCGGGCTGGATCCTGACAATCCATGTTTGTATCTTCAGAGTAAATGTTGATATCAAACCCCGTTTCCGCTCTCTGAGAAGCTCCGAGTGTTTGTTCATCTAAAGAATTGAGGTGTTTTATTACTTATATATTAAATTATATTTCATTTATACTTTGGTTTATATTTCAATAATAGAGATTTTACAATCACAGTATCAGAGTGTGTCTAGTGCGACTGTATCATATCATGTCATAGATCATCTGCATCATTTAAGTGATTTAAATTATTTTCCTAGCAATAATTTAATTAATTTAACAAGAAACAAATTGATACTCGGGCTATCAGACTGTTATAGACTGTTATAATACATCTGACTGGCACATTTTATGAACAGCAGCTATGTTAATTCCTCCACTGCTTCTCTCTTTCTACTCGTCCCGAGTCATTCAGAAATTGTACCAGCTCTGATCGTCTTCCGTGCGATGAAGATTTTGGACCTCCACTGAGACGAGACAGACTCTGTGAGGATCCTGATTCATCTACCAGATCTACCAGCTCCAATTAGACTCTGCAATACTAAAGAGGAGATGTGAACTCCATGTGATCTTTTGCATCATTACAACATTTATCAGACTGTATATTTATAATCACACCCTCCACTGTCACCCATATGAGGATGAGGTTCCCCTTTGAGTCTGGTTCCTCTCAAGGTTTCTTCCTTTATCGTCTAAGGGAGTTTTTCCTCCCCACAGTCACCTGAGTCACCTCAGACTTGCTCATTGGGGATAAATACATACACATTGTGAACTAAATATATCTAATATTAATCTTGAATTTTGTATTATATTAATCTTTATATTATTCTTTATGTTAACCTTTTGTTCTACGTTTTTGTTCTGTAAAGCTGCTTTGAGACAATGTCAATTGTAAAAAGCGCCATACAAATAAACTTGAATAATAATAATAATTTTACAATTTTGATAACTTTTTTCTCTTTGGGATAAAATGACGTACAATGAGCTTTTATGCATTTATTGTCACATTAGATCAGAAATTCTGTGTGACTGTTTATAGCAGCAGTCTCTACAGCAGAAAGACTCTATAGCAGCAGTCTTATTTCAGTCAGGTGAAGAGGATCGGTATTTTTAGTAAAGTCCGTCTGGGGCTCGAAGAAAAGAACAGAGCAAAAGAACAGAGCAAAAGAAGAGAGCAAAAGCGAGAGTTTTCATGAAAGTCCAAGAATAACACCATTCTGTCAGGCTGGTCCTATAAACATCTCTAAAGTCTTTAAACCATCACTGCATCCTAAATCTTTCACTAAGAGTGATGGAGTTTGTTTTATTTGAAACTAGAGATCACTGCCTAACTTCTAAGCCACCATTTGTCAGAGTGGCCCATTTCCTTTCCAGCTTATCCTTCTTTCATCTTTCTGCATCACTTTGCATATAAAGCATCTTTTGGGGATTTTTCTTTCAGAAATCTGAGCATCTTATTACATAATTTAGCAGTTATAGAGTTAGTACAATGAATCGATGGAACCTCTGATCCACTGAAACCCTGACCAGAAATGTAACACTTCCTGTGTATGAAATTGTTCATTTTGGGGATTTTACAGGACAAAGAGGAAGGAACAGAAAACGAGCAGGTAACGATTGAGGGGCTTCACCTGTGTGTTATTAATAAGACATTAAAGGTGGGGTCTCCGATGTTTGAAAGCCAATGTTGACATTTTAAATCACCAAAACAAACACGCCCCTAACCCAAATGGGTCCCACCCCTGTATTGATAGCTCCGCCCCACATATACATACGTAACCCAGGCAACTAATGGAAACAAATGTTAGCTGAAGGGAAGAACAATACGATTGCAGATAAACAAACAAGCAAAAATGACACACAAACATAATCATGTAAAGGACAAAGACATATATTAGTTCTGTGTAACAAAGCAAAACCAACGTTACTCACCTATCGAGAAGGAAAAAAGCGCCTCGGCGTCTTAAGTAAAGTTGGTCACATATTCACAGATTGGAGTTTCCCGAGTCAATAACTCCTGAGCTAAACACTGTTACTACACAAAACACGGTTGTAGCTGCGTCTCTACATTACTACGATAGAAAAGAGGTGTTATTTGTGTAGTAACAGTGTTTAGCTCAGGAGTTATTGACTCAGGAAACTCCAATCTGTGAATATGTGACCAACTTCCTGCTCCTTCAGTTCTCTCCAGCGCTGGAAAGCTGATCCTATATTAACACGTCCTACTTCTTACCTTATCGTAAGCCTTTCTTCACTTTCTTTCTTTGTTTTTATCCTCCATGTCAATGTTAAAACCGCTTTCTGCTAATGTCACACATGTGCACTGAACACTCTCTCCGCCCATATTGACAAGACACGCCCCTTTCTGCTCATTGGCTACACGTTAGTTTTGTTTTTTGTTTAGTTTTGTTTTGTTGCTTGTTGTCCCGACTCAGTTTTCTGAAGCATTTCTCAAAAATCGGAGACCGCACCTTTAATGTACGCAGCGTTTGTCTGATCCTGTGACCTACTACATTTGAATCAGTGCCTACTGTTGTTAGATGTGTGTGTTGATCAGATACAGTCCTGACACACCTCATCCTCTACGCTGCCATTCTAATGTTACCTTCAACATCAGATTAACTGCAAAACTTCCTTCTTTAAACCTTTAACTAATTAACAGATTTGCGTTATTGATGTTGTTAAAGTACAAGTACAGTTTAACTGCAAAAAAACAACATTAAATTAAAGCTACTTTACACATTCGATCACACGTTCTCCATTTTCATCCCATAATAAAAATAATAATAATTTTGTCCTATTCTATGTTTATAAAGCCACAAAGTTATATTTTTTCACTCAAGTATATTGGCATTTTATTTTCAGTCCTCTCAGGATTACACAATTTTACGTTCGTGGAAATTAAAGTAAAAATCAAACAAACGATGTGATATTTGAAGGAGATTGAAATTTACTAATCATTTTTGTAAAATCGCTTCAGATGAATGCGTTTATCAGATTAAAGTGGACTTACTCTTGATGCCGTTGATGGCTACTCTGCTGGGATGGAAGAAGCCTCTCTTACACTGGCATTTGTATTTGTCCAGGACGAAGCCTTGACCCGGGATGGGGAGGCACTAGAAGACAAACAGAAGACAGACGAAGTTAAGAATGTGAACATAATCACACATGCTGCCTGATCAAAGCAAAATGAACATTAAAGAAGAACGTTCAACCTCCCAGAACTTCCCCAGGGAGCGTGTTCGCGTTGTTTCAGGCATAAATCAGCAGAGGAACTCTCACCATTACAAGATCAAACACAGTTTTATCCAAAGATCATATCTGGAGAAATCAGCGGTAATTCATTTTACTTGTATAACACGTTTAACAATGAACATCTTCACAAAGTAGCTTTACAGGAATATAGAAAAATATAAAAAGAAAGAAAGCGTGTGACATTGTAAGGTTTTTCTCTGGTCCATGATAACCTGCTCGATAAGAGAGTCAAGAAGCTTTTATTGTCATTACAACCATATGTAGCTGTCGCAGTACACAGTGACATGAGACAACGTTTCTCCAGGATCATGGTGCTGCATAAAACATAAAGACAGGGCTAAGGATTTGTAAGTAGTCTTAGCCACATAATGTGCATCTGTGGAACCTGGTGCAAACAGTGCAGGACAAGACAAACAAGACAGACAAGACAGTGCAGGAAAAAAGACAGTGCAGGACAAAGACAGTGCAGGACAAAAGACAGTGCAGGACAAAAGACAGTGCAGACAAAAAGTTACAAGACAATACAAAAAGTACAAAAAATACAATACACAAGGGACAATAAACAGTAAACAGAAACAGTGTAAATACTGTGTGTGAGTACTGAATGTTCAAACAATATTTCGTGCCGTAACATCACAATAAACAGTTTCTTAGCAGCAGGTCCTTGAGATAATATATAGAATTGTGAAAAAACAGCAAATGACTGAAATATTGTATAGTACCGTATGTGCAAAACGGCTGAAATGTTGGACAGTTTGTGCAAAAGAGCAAAAAAGTGAGCAAAACAGCATGTAAACAGTTTGCCGGATTGTAAGCAGCGTGTAAACAGTATGATGTGTCAGTGTGTGTGTTTTGTGTAGGTCTGTGCAGCCCATACAGATGATGTGTGTGTATGTTGTGCTCAGTACAGTTCAGTTATTGAGAAGTCTGATGGCTTGTGGGAAGAAACTGTTACACAGTTTTACCCCTATAACCCTCGATAATAGGGAATTCATCCTGATGAGTCGATTAGTTCGATATGTCAACTAGTGTGTTTCGTGGTTTTTCCACAATATTTTAAATAATTATACGTTTTTAAAAAAAAAAGTAGTTTGCTGTAAGAGAAAAGAAAAACACTTCATGCTGTTATTATGGTGACAGTAAATTCACTGATTACTCTTTTAGAACATCAGGACCAGGAGATTGTAGCCTGTTGCATGACATTATTATTATCACATATGATATAAAAGTCATTATTATAGATAACAAAAGGGATTTTCACACGTGAAATATTTCCCCTGGCTCCTGGAAAAGGAAATCCTTGGTTGTATAGTTAAAGGTTTCACACTGCTCCATGTTTCCCTGAGTTAACACTAAATCACCTGCCAGTGCAAGTGACGCCTCTCTACCAGATGTGCTGAAGAACGACTTCTACGCTCGGTGTGAGGCGCAGAACAAAGTAGCGGCAAGGAAGACCATCCTTCCCTACAACCACCAGGTACTCTGTTTAGCCACGGCTAATGTTAGGAGAACTCTAGATGAACCCACAGAAGTCCCCTGGACCAGACAACATTCCTGGTAGAGTGCTCAGGGAATGTGCAGAACAACTAGTGGATGTCTTCACTGACATCTTCAACATTTCTCTGAGCAGCGCCGTTGTTCCTACGTGCCTCAAGACGACCACCATCGTTCCGGTGCCAAAGACGTCTACAGTGTCCTGCCTCAACAACTATCATCCTGTTGCACTCACACCTTTTGTAATGAAATGCTTCGAAAAGCTTGTCATGAGGCACATCAAGTCCCAGTTACCACCTTCACTGAACCCCCTGCAGTTTGCTTATCATCCAAAATGTTCCGTTACGTTAATTTCACAGTGTGACGGTGTAGAGAGGGGAAAATACCTAGTGACCTCAGTGTAAAGTGAATGGTGGGTTTGTGTAGTTAGAGGTTTCACACTGCTCCTACTGACCCCGGGGTTAACACTGAATCCTGTCTCTTCATAATCTGACCTTTCACACTGTACACTCCTAAACCCTGCTGTAACCTCCTTCTCATTTGCATATTAACGTATCAACGATCCTGATTGGATAAATCCAGCGTGTGACCTCTTTAAATAACGGCTCGTCTCACGCTTCACATCAGTGAGGAAAAAGGTTCAGGTCTGTGCTTCTGCACCCGAGCAGCTTCTGTTATCTTTCACAGCTTTATCATCTTTTTTACTCTTTATAACTTTGTCGTCTAGTCGACCAGACGTTCGTTCGTCCGTATCGGTCTTCAGTTTCACTCTCTACACCGCACACTTCTGTGATGTTCAGTGTTTTGTCTCCTGACTGTATCTACCCAGCCGTTTTTGTTCAGTGTCTCTACGTCCTGGTTTTCACCTGATATGAAGCACAGAGGCGCTGCTCGCTTTCTGTTGGGTTTCTGTTGCTAAGCGACAAGACTAACATTCTAACAGAGCATCGTTTCACACCGTACATGTTCAGCATCGCCATTTGGAGTTAACACTGTAAAAGCTTCAGAGTTTCATAACCCTTGGCAAAAAGAGCTTCATAACCACACCTCTAAATTAATTAAGCACAGCATGAAAATAATAAAAACTAAACTAACCTCATGTGATGGCAGAGATTTTACATTCTATTCTGTTGTTTGTAATACCAGTAAAATAAGAAGATCTTGTAAGTGTCTATCAGCGATTTAAGAGCTCACACTCCAGCGCTCCCTGAAGGTCTGCTTTAATGAAGGAGAAGACTCTATGAGACTCACAGAGAACAAACTTTCCAAAAGTGAAACTTTTTAAAAAGAAGATGCTATTCCTGGCACTCTTCATAAGTCTCTGAGTTCTTCTGGAACAACAGCTCGCCATTTAGGTGAAGTTCCAGACCATCCTGGGAGAACAGCCCTGGTTTTAGAGTTAGTACGTTAACATTCTACTTTCTCTTCGCATGCAGAAAGGAGACGAGATTGCAAACTGTTCAGCGGGTCTCTAGACCGAACTCCGTATTAATTAAGAGCTGTTTTAAAAGACTCCTATTAATTTGGGGGCAGATTACTTTATTAGCATAAAAATTGTGTTTGTGCTCTGGTTAATGCACCGTGACAGATAGATGCTGCTGCTGTGTGCTGGGAATTCATTTGAGCATTTTTAAGCTGGAGGCATTATGTAAAAGTAGGAAATGAGATCCGGTGTTTGTGAAACTAATCACCGCCAAACAATCTAAATGTTTTAAAAAGTCATAAGTGGCTGATCGTTATAATTTAAGACCTCGCAGTGATTACCTAATTAAAGAGTTCTACAGACATCTTATCTAGATGTTTCTCTAGGCAGCGGATTGTACCGGCGAGTTCTGTAATAAACGTTACGTACCGTCGTTCAGCCAGAGACTTATAGATGAGGAACTGATATAATGACATTATCTTGAAATAACAAGATTCTCAATTTACATAATGGGACACCATATGATCCAGTTTAAAATAACAACGATCGAAGGTCAAGTCAAAGTACAAAACATCCTGAAATACCAGTTTATTACTTCAAATAAATATAAATTTAATTACATTTACATTTATAGCATTTGGCAGACGGCCTTATTCAGAGCAACTTACATTTTATCTCATTTTATACAACTGAGCAATTGAGGGTTAAGGGCCTTGCTCAAGGGCCCGGCAGTGGCAGGTTGAAAGGCTTGAAAGAGTGATATAATTAAAGTGACGTGATGTGACATACGACTAAGTACGGTGACCCTCTCACTCTCACTCATTTTCTACCACTTATCCGAACTACCTCGGGTCACGGGGAGCCTGTGCCTATCTCAGGTGTCATCGGGCATCAAGGCAGGATACACCCTGGATGGAGTGCCAACCCGTCGCAGGGCACACACTCACACACTCATTCACTCACACAATCACACACTACGGACAATTTTCCAGAGATGCCAATCAACCTACCATGCATGTCTTTGGACCGGGGGAGGAAACCGGAGTACCCGGAGGAAACCCCCGAGGCACGGGGAGAACATGCAAACTCCACACACACAAGGCGGAGGCGGGAATCGAACCCCCAACCCTGGAGGTGTGAGGCGAACGTGCTAACCAATAAGCCACCGTGCCCCCCAGTACGGTGATCCATACTCAGAATTTGTTCTCTGCATTTAACCCATCCAAAGTGCACACACACAGCAGTGAACACACACACAGTGTGAACACACACCTGGCGTAGTGGGCAGCCATTTATGCTGCGCCACCCGGGGAGCAGTTGGGGGGGTTCGGTGCCTTGCTCAAGGGCACCTCAGTCGTGGCCGGCCCGAGACTCGAACCCACAACCTTAGGGTTAAGAGTCAGACTCTCTAACCATTAGGCCACGACTGCAATTAAAAATAATAATCTTGATATTCATAATATCTTGAAGGCATCAGATTTTAAGATGCTTTAGTTTAGTTTGCTTCGTATAGTGTTGATAAGTTATAAACTTATAAAAAAGTGCCCACTGTGTGTTTTATGTTAATCACCATCAACTGTCAAATATATGGGTTAAAAACTGTAATTCCTGTCTATAGCTACACTTCTGGATAGCTCTGTTTAGACTAATAGACATATAGAGTCAAGCTTTCTGTGGTATCTCTGAAGTCTAGTAAAAGGCAGGACATGAGTGAGGACAACACAGATGGTGCTGACTTCCTACAATTTCCCAGCTGACAAAATTTCCAACATCTGAAGGGATACAGGACGGATTCTGCGGCTCAAAATCTTCCGCTAATCCGCTCAGTTTCGACATGAGAAAGGACAAACTGAGGGGCATGTTTCAAACTGAGAAAATCAGGACAATGAGGCTAAATAATAAACCTAGCGGACCATGACGTTTAACTTTGCCTGTAGTGGGTCTGTCTACTGTGACATACTGTACATGCAAAATGCAAAAGAAGAGCAGTGTAATAAACTGAATATAAATGCCACAACCCAAGAAAAGATCAAATAAACACATTAGAATTACAAATCTGTAGAAAATCCAAGTCACAACACTGTTAGAAGGCCACTGATGAGCCACTAAGCAAGACCTTTAACTAGTGCGCAAAGGACTGGGGTTTAAAATTACATTCTTATATCACACCCACTGTTAAAAAGCCTGACTAATCCCACCCACTCCTTTTTATTAAGTTTGTCTAATCCAACCAACTCCTTCACAAAGGCTGTCTAATCTCACCCTCACCTTCAGAAAGTTAGACCAAACCCACCCACTTCTTTAGAAAGCTTCACCAATCCATCCAACACCCTCAGAAAATGTGACCAATCCCACCCACTCCATTAGAATGTTGGACTAATCCGACCCCCTTTTTCAGAAAGTTGGAATAATCCTACACACTTCTACAAAAATTTGCTTTATCCGGTTCACTTCCACAGAAGTTAAGTCTAATCCGGCCCGCACCTTCACAAAGTTTGTGTAATCCCACCCACTCCGTCACAAAGTTTGTGTAATCCCACCCACTCCGTCACAAAGGTTGTGTAATCCCACCCACTCCTTCACAAAGTTTGTGTAATCCCACCCACTCCTTCAACAAATTTGTGTAATCCCACCCACTCCTTCACAAAGTTTGTGTAATCCCACCCACTCCTTCAACAAATTTGTGTAATCACACCCACTCCGTCACAAAGTTTGTGTAATCTCACCCACTCCTTCACAAAGTTTGTGTAATCCCACCCACTCCTTCAACAAATTTGTGTAATCACACCCACTCCGTCACAAAGTTTGTGTAATCACACCCACTCCATCACAAAGTTTGTGTAATCTCACCCACTCCTTCACAAAGTTTGTGTAATCTCACCCACTCCTTCACAAAATTTGTGTAATCCCACCCACTCCGTCACAAAGGTTGTGTAATCCCACCCACTCCTTCAACAAATTTGTGTAATCACACCCACTCCGTCACAAAGTTTGTGTAATCTCACCCACTCCTTCACAAAGTTTGTGTAATCCCACCCACTCCTTCACAAAGTTTGTGTAATCCCACCCACTCCTTCACAAAGTTTGTGTAATCCCACCCACTCCTTCACAAAATTTGTGTAATCACACCCACTCCGTCACAAGGTTTGTGTAATCTCACCCACTCCGTCACAAAGTTTGTGTAATCCCACCCACTCCTTCACAAAGTTTGTGTAATCCCACCCATTCCTTCACAAAATTTGTGTAATCCCACCCACTCCGTCAAAGTTTGTGTAATCCTACCCACTCCGTCACAAAGTTTGCGTAATCCCACCCACTCCGTCAAAAGTTTGCGTAATCTCACCCACTCCGTCACAAAGTTTGCGTAATCTCACCCACTCCTTCACAAAGTTTGTGTAATCCCACCCACTCCTTCAACAAATTTGTGTAATCACACCCACTCCGTCACAAAGTTTGTGTAATCTCACCCACTCCTTTACAAATTTTGTGTAATCCCACCCACTCCTTCACAAAGTTTGTGTAATCCCACCCACTCCTTCACAAAGTTTGTGTAATCTCACCCATTCCTTTACAAAATTTGTGTAATCCCACCCACTCCTTCACAAAATTTGTGTAATCCCACCCACTCCGTCACAAAATTTGTGTAATCTCACCCACTCCTTCACAAACATTTGTCTAATCTCACCTAGTCCTTCAGAAAACTTGTCTAATCCTGCAAACTCTTCCAGAAATTTTGACTATAATCCTGCCCACTTCTACAAAAAGTTTGTCCATCCTCACCCACACTTTCCGAAAGTTTTCACCAATCCCACACACACCCACAGTTACTATTGCTTGCAGCTGCCTGTAATATTTTCTGATGAACTTTAATCTAGTTCTAAAAATATAAACAAATGAGTCATTTAATCCGCCATGAAAAGGATCGAGCCGTTTCTGATGAACGAATCGATGCATTAGAAGAAAACGCCACCACACTCAGGTTAATAAACGTGACCTTACTACAAGAAAGTAAAATGCACACTTTTATTAATTCTTTTCATGACTTTCATGACATGGAATGACGGTCCTGATGTCTACCTGTACCTTTAACCTTTAACCCTCAACTGCTCAGCTTGGATTATATCATTCAAGAGCTAATCCACTTCCTGTCTCTCTGGTCTGTACTAATGTTAGAATGATATGTCTTACATGAGGCCACTGTGAAACTCAACCCCCTCCGTTTACTTCAACCCAATGTTTGGTTATAGATTCAGTCCTAAAAATAACTTTCTAATTAACATTTCTTGAACTCTTCGATACGTCTCAGATACATTACACTTCCTGTTTGAAGCCACAGATGAAGCGTACGTTAGACAGACCGGCCTATCATGCTGCTGGGAGAGCAAAACTGTACGGCTGCGATGCAGATCTGTTTCAAAGCGTTATTTGGAACAACAGGAGGGCACTTTTGAACACCTTGGTAAATATAGCACTGCACACAGCAGTTTTCTCCCACGCAGCCCAAGATCTAAAGGGTTTGAGATTTATGTAGCTGACAGGCCACGGGTCAGTGCGGGGCAAAAGGTCAAAAACTGAACGAAGGCATGAGCAGAGAACTGAGATAGAGCGCGTGAAGGTGGAGAGAGAAAGAGACAGAGAGTGAAAGGGTGAGAAAGAAAAGGAGATGGATACAGAAAAAAAAGTGAGAAAGTGAGAGACAAGGAAGAGGGAATATAGATAAGGTGGAAAACAGATACCAGTGGAGAGAAACTCTGAAGATAATCTGTGGTGATTATTCATTCATTCATTCATTCATTCATCTTCTACCGCTTATCCGAACTACCTCGGGTCACGGGGAGCCTGTGCCTATCTCAGGCGTCATCGGGCATCAAGGCAGGATACACCCTGGACGGAGTGCCAACCCATCGCAGGGCACACACACACACACTCTCATTCACTCACGCAATGTGGTGATTATAAAAAAACAAAAATTAAAAGCTGTACAAGCTGAATTTCGGGGAGTTTGCGTCAAAAAATGGTCAAACCCTGAAGCGACTGATCAGAAGTAATAAACAAAACACTACTGAACTACATTTCAATTTCTGATTTATGTAAATCTCCTTCCCTCTAAAATAACGACTGCCACTGAGTGAATTTAGGGCTAACGCTCAGATCAGCAATATTAATTTAGTCTATTTATTTAAGCCAGAACAGCAAATGAGCTGAACCCAGTGGAAAATTTGCATGTTTGATTTTCTCCTCAGTGAAACGATGCAGTTGAATCCAAGTATAAATGCGGAGGCAGAAGCAGCAGTTTTGTGCATAAATCTTCGAAATGTTGTAAATGTAAAATCAGCACTGAAGCAACGACTGGTTTTGAGAAAGTGCCGGAGGCTACAGCTTAACGAAGACCCGAGCGACAAACACTGAGATGCGATATCTCGTCTCCTTTTAAGTGTTACATCAGTTCATGATTGTGATGAACACAAGAGGTTTGTCCCTCGTATCACAGGGATAGATAAAGTGGATTCTTTAAAAGCAGTTTACTTTAAAATGCAGTTACTTACTAATGAAAAAAATCTAAATGAAACATGGCTTACAGAGAAGGCAATAATCAAGATCTGCTGAACAGCTGTATGAAAATAAACTCATGGATATCAGTTAGATTTGTACTTATGTCAAGCATTGGACTTCATTCATCATTCATTTTCTACCGCTTATCCGAACTACCTCGGGTAACGGGGAGCCTGTGCCTATCTCAGGCGTCATCGGGCATCAAGGCAGGATTCACCCTGGACAGAGTGCCATCCCATCACAGGGCACACACACACACACTCTCATTCACTCACACAATCACACACTATGGACAATTTTCCAGAGATGCCAATCAACCTACCATGCATGTCTTTGGACCAGGGGAGGAAACCGGAGTACCCGGAGGAAACCCCCGAGGCACGGGGAGAACATGCAAACTCCACACACACAAGGTGGAGGCAGGAATCGAACCCCCAACCCTGGAGGTGTGAGGAGAACGTGCTAACCACTAAACCACCATGCCCCCCTAGCATTGGACTTTTCCCAACAAAAAGATTAGAATGAACAGAAGGATATTAGCAACCCTGGGATTTGCTCTCACAACTATCTAGTGATTAGGCAGAATCTTGCCTAATTGATCTATCCAGTTGGCACTCCGTCCAGGGTGTATCCTGCTTTGATGCCCGATGATGCCTGAGATAGGCACAGGCTCCCCGTGACCCAAGGTAGTTCGGATAAGCGGTAGAAGATGAATGGAATGAATGGAAGATCAGGGTCAATATCGAGACAGTTCTTTATACAGAGAATATTTTGTCATAACAGTTGCAGCACTCGTGCTATTCTCATCATCTCATCATCAGACTCTGAGGAACAATCTACTGTATGTTCTTCCTGGAAGTGTTATTATTCACCTCAAAATAAACACAAGCTCAGCAGCACGTTGCTTGTGTTATTGTTAAATGTCTGCGCCTCAAATTAACTTCACTCTGTGTCTGAATTAGATCTAAAATTACACACAATTTGTCTCTCTAACTAGGTTTCTGAAAATATCTATTATGTAGACTGGCCATTGAGAGCAGTCTAACTGCCTCAATATGCTAATTACAGAAACTGACACGCTAAATGATTTTATTTTTGAGGGCATCCAATAAATGAAGCAATAATATTGTGTGGTAAATGTAATGCAAATAATGATCTTGTGTAATGACTGATACAGTGGTATCTATTTATTTTACTTTACAGTGAGTAACCAGGTGTCATTAGTGCCTTAACACACGTGAAATGTTTCCCCTGGGTCCTAGTGACCTCAGTGTAAAGTGAATGGTGGGTTTGTGTAGTTAGAGGTTTCACACTGCTCCTACTGACCTCGGGGTTAACACTGAATCCTGTCTCTTCATAATCTGACCTTTCACACTGTACACTCCTAAACCCTGCTGTAACCTTCTTCTCATTTGCATATTAACCTATCAACGATCCTGATTGGATAAATCCATAAATTCTGTTATCTTTCACAGCTTTATCATCTTTTTTACTCTTTATAACTTTGTCGTCTAGTCGACCAGACGTTCGTTCGTCCGTATCGGTCTTCAGTTAATTTCTCAGTGTGACGTATTTCCCCCTCTCTACACCACACACTTCTGTGATGTTCAGTGTTTTGTCTCCTGACTGTATCTACCGAGCCGTTTTTGTTCAGTGTCTCTACGTCCTGGTTTTCACCTGATATGAAGCACAGAGGCGCTGCTCGCTTTCTGATTGGGTTTCTGTTGCTAAGCGTGAGGGTGGAAACTGCTCTTGTGAGGGTGGAAACTGCTCCTCGACTCAACCTGTCTACTAGGTTGGGGTGCACCAAATTGTGCCAAAAGGACATCACAGCATTGCCAATACTCCTCACCTGCTGAGAAGACTGCGCCTCACTGACTCTCTGGACCTTCTGCACACCTCCCACGCCTGGGACTACACCCTGCCAGCACCCACACCTGCTTAAGTAAACTGCACCTTTTTTCCATTAAAAAACGAGCACTGTTTTTTAATGATCCAGAACAGAGTTTCTTACCTCCAGTGAAAAAGACATGCTTAATAACCCGGCTTCTAACTCACCGCCCACTTTATTAGGTACACCTGTCCAACTGCTCGTTAACGCAAATTTCTAATCAGCCAATCACATGACAGCAACTCAATGCATTTAGGCATGTAGACATGGTCAAGACGATCTGCTGCAGTTCAAACTGAGCATCAGAATGGGGAAGAAAGGTGATTTAAGTGACTTTGAACGTGGCATGGTTGTTGGTGCCAGACGGGCTGGTCTGAGTATTTCAGAAACTGCTGATCTACTGGGATTTTCATGCACAACCATCTCTAGGGTTTACAGAGAATGGTCGGAAAAAGAGAAAATATCCAGTGAGCGGCAGTTCTGTGGGCGCAAATGCCTTGTTGATGTCAGAGGTCAGAGGAGAATGGCCAGACTGGTTCGAGCTGATAGAAAGGCAACAGTAACTCAAATAACCACTCGTTACAACCGAGGTATGGAGAAGAGCATCTCTGAACACACAACACGTCAAACCTTGAGGCGGATGGGCTACAGCAGCAGAAGACCACACCGGTACTAGTAAGGTGTACCTAATAAAGTGGCCGGTGAGTGTATATTACACATGTGCATTACTCGTTCCTCTACCCCGGGGGTAAAAGCTGGGTTTAGAATGCCTTACGGTCTCTAATATAACCAACAGCACTGAAGCTAATTTATATCACTTATGAGTACTACTCATCCTTTCCTGTCCTCATGACATACGTGATCTGTTCTACACAAGACATTAGCTGACTTGAACATGTTCATAACCTAATATGTGCTGAGCCCCATGTGGTCCTTGAGATATCCAAGATCTGGTTTGATCAACATGAGGTAATTATGATGTTTTTGTGCTGACAGACATTTTAATATGGCCGAGCCCCGCTTCTGTTGCTGCTGCTGGGGTGGCATCTGTGATGGAGCAGATGAACAGGACTGGAATGCTGAATGAAGACAAATAGGCTGGATGCTGTACGTGTTGTGAAAATGGACGCTGTCGTTCACTGCTACTCCTATGACAGATGATGGATAGACGTAAAAACAAGCTGCAAGCTTCGAGCTGTGAGTAAAGCGCAGTCTAGCGCTCGGTCCTGACACAGGAAGAGCACCTGCTCGAGTCGTCATCTTCTCGAGCGCCTGCTGTGCGATGTGATGAGCTGGCGGTAAAGATGCTGCCTCCATTCATCCTGCTCTCTCTTGACACGCATCATAATAATCACGTCAGTGTTAATGACTTCAAGGAAATTTCCAGCAAGCAAAACTGCACGTGCTACTTTTTCATTGCTGGTCCCATGACTCAGTACAGAGCTTGGGAATAATAAAGAAAAGTCTGGCTTTGGCTCCGTGGGTTAAGCTTGGCAATGCTCAAAGCTGGAGCTCAAGAGTTCCTCCCATGCCCGAGTGACTACAGAGTGTCTGAGAGCAGGGCAATCCCTCAATTTCACACACTTCACTCGCAACGTACGCTGACGCTGAAGCCAAAGCACTTGTTGCCTGAGCAGAACACGGCAGTTCGAGACGAACAGGAAATACATCCACTATGGAACACCATTACAGGAAATAGTTGATGTGACAACATGGAGCTACTGAAGCTGTTATTATCCTATAACAACATGCTCTGTGAAAAGTGTTCATTTATTCCTCTTCTACCAAAGCAGCACGACTGTTATTTTATTGATTCTGGAACGTTTTAGTTCCTGTTCTCCCTCATGGCATAGCAGCTATAAGTCGTTCTTTCGCCGGAGTCATTTTTTATTCTCTCTCGTCACACAAACACAGAAATGAGAACAACATTTTTCTGTTTATTTTTCTGAGAGAGCGAGACGCATTTTTCGGAGCTTGATCTTTTTTTCTGGATTGTTTCTGGTTTTCATTGCCTTGATGATGACACTCTGCATCATTAGAGTGTGTTTCTAAAGGCATTAGGAAGTAGCTGTGAGGTTCTATATGTATAGGTGTATAGTCTTTCACAGACAAAATGAAAGAGGAACAGCCGGAGTTTTACTGCTGACACGTGTCTTAAGTTTAGGAACGAATTTGTGCTTAATACGTAATGGTAAGAGATCAGAACTCAACCACAGATATCAACAGTATTCTTTTCCCAAAGCATGAAACATTACAAATACATTGGTTGACTAGATGTGGGCGTGTCTAGTGATGCAACAAATATTATGCAAATAAGGAGTGACTCGTACTTCTGAGCCAACCTGGGGATGTGGATCAAAGGTCCACCAAAGGAACCGAACCCCCAACCCTGGAGGTGTGAGGCGAACGTGCTAACCACTAAGCCACCGTGCCCCCCCGGTAACTGACACATCAGGCATAATACAACCTGTATTACGTATTTTTTTTATTAGGAAATCACACTTTCATAATTAAAAGACAGACAAAAGCAGCTGTAATATAGGCATGCATGTCTGATCTGACCGGTAAGTCTGATTGTTTTGGCATGACCTGAATTTATAAATTCAGCTTTAATCAGTGCAAATATTTTATTGTCTCAGGAGTTTTTTATTGTCAATGTCCTAAAAACCACTCTCTCTTTATGAATAAATATATATGTTAATTCTATACTTTTATTTATATCTATCTTTCTAATTATCCTATTAAGATAGTAAGTATGATGTAAGATATACGAATACATGAAATTTATTGAACAAAAAACTGTTTATTAACTAGCTACTTTTTTTAAAGATTGGCTAGATCTAATCTAATGATTGTAAAGAATAAATCTCTCTCTCTCTCTCTCTCTCTCTCTCTCTCGCTCTTTCATTTCATAGTCAGTCTATAAATAGAGCCGCTCTGACGGTGAGAGGACAGAAAGGGCAGAAAAACAAACACAAAAGCAATCCGTTTTCGTCGCACACAGATTTTCAGCTCCGACGTTACGTCCTGTGAGACGTTTATCGTCTTCCAATATTTGGGAGCAAAATATTTACCCGTATTTAAGGTGGGTGAGAAATTAGCTGCAAATGAACCACTGATACAAGTCGATAGCTCTAAACCTGATAGCTCTACGCCTTCGTCATTCATCGTTTACACAAAAAAGTTCACGTTTTGATCATCAGTTCTCGCTCTAACACGCACTGATATCTCTTTAGCAGTGTCTCACAGTGTCTTTTGTGCGGTTACCTGATTTAGCAGCTTAGACATTGTTCGTTAGATCAGATTTTAGCCAACAGTCATTGTAATTTAACTACACATTCATATAATATTAAATATTTGTATAAAATGTGGCACAGATTTTTTGTATTTCTCTTTATTTCTGTTTATTTTCATGGAAGGAGTCTCCGGTGTCATAGGTACAGACTGTAACAGGGAATTATAGGATTTGTGGTTTCTCTGAATTTTTTATCTTTTTTTAAAGCTTTTTAACTTCAAAAGGGAAAAGAGATGGAAAATTAGTTTAAAGGATAATATCGTCGCTGTCGGGCGGAAACCTCGTATGTCCAAATTTGGTCAATTTCATATTTTTTTCACATATCGATGCTATTGGTCAGTCCCCACGTGGGTCTGTTATTTTTACAAGTTATTAACCAATCTAAAGTCTTGAAAATAGCTTGAGCGCAAATCTCATAACTCCATTGGACACTTCAACTGTCCACCTCTTCCTCACTCCGCGGGAGAGCTTCACGGCATATTTCTCCTCAAGAAGAGTCGCAACGAATCAACACGTCTTCTGAGGTAAATGTCTTCAAAACACTGGGCTCAAAGAAAAAAAAATCTTGACCCCCGCTAGTTCTGGTGCTCGTCTGAGGACAGGAATTTAGCGCAAGACAATCCACTGCAACGCGGACTAAACCCTGTGTACTGCAGATAAGGTACTTCATTTTTTTAATTTCCTGAAAAATAACGGTTTTGGAGATACGAGGATTCCGCCCAACAGCGACGATATATAATATAGTATGACAGTTATGAGCAGTTATCTGATTTTTTCAGATTTTAGCCAACAGACATCTTAATTTAACTACATTTTAATATAATATTGGGTATTTGGAATCTATCTTATTTTTATTATTGTTTTATCATTGTTTTTATTTTGCAATAGCACAAATCTGGCATCTCTGGTACAGTAGCTTATTCGGCGATATGGCACAAAAGCAGCATTTATTTGCTTCAGTCTTATAATCCAGTCACAGTGCTGTGCTAATGTTAGCTCTTGTTTGTTTTTATTCAATATTGTATTTTTGTACCTTCACAGAAGAAGAAGCCTTTAAGTTTTTGTTATCTTCTTAACATCTTATTTTGTTAGTTTTGTTAACATAAGTTTTTGGAGGTTGGGGTCAGAGCACAGGGTCAGACATGATACAGAACCTGTGGAGCAGAGAGGCTTAGGGGCCTTGCTCAAGGGCCCAACAGTGGCAGCTTGGCAGTGCTAAGGTTCGAACCCTGATCAACAAATAGAGTACAACGTACATAATGCTAATAGGAAACATACCTGCAGAACATTGTTTTATATGGGGCTTGGGCTGGGCGATAAAACGATAACGATATGTATCGCGATAGACATGTGATCGATATGAATAAAAAATGTGTTCGATAAAAACGTTCAATATTTTTTAATTCTTCGTCGGAAGAAAACAGAGGTTGTGAAGCAAGTTTGGTTGCATTAACAAAGGCACTCACTCTCTTACAACCTAGCAACATAAGGAGTGACACGCTAACAGCCAATCATGTACAGTAACAGTATCATGTTTGGTTGCGCCATATCGTTGTCTCGTGCTGGTCTGCTGGATTCCTCTTCAGTAACCGGCGACTGATGAGCAGAAAATTGAAAAAAAAAAAAGAGAATAGTTCAACTTCAAGGGGGGCACGGTGGCTTAGTGGTTAGCACGTTTGCCTCACACCTCCAGGGTTGGGGGTTCGATTCCCGCCTCCGCCTTGTGTGTGTGGAGTTTGCATGTTCTCCCCGTGCCTCGGGGGTTTCCTCCGGGTACTCCGGTTTCCTCCCCCGGTCCAAAGACATGCATGGTAGGTTGATTGGCATCTCTGGAAAATTGTCTCTAGTGTGTGAGTGCATGAGTGAATGAGAGTGTGTGTGTGCCCTGTGATGGGTTGGCACTCGGTCCAGGGTGTATCCTGCCTTGATGCCTGATGATGCCTGAGATAGGCACAGGCTCCCCGTGACCCGATTTAGTTCGGTAAGCGGTAGAAGATGAATGAATGAGTTCAACTTCAAGTATAATTAACTTGAAGAGTTACTTTTTCATATTTCTGAAGGTTTTATATTTTAAACAATGTTACTGTAGTGTATCAGGTTTGTGTTTTATATTACAGATATAAAACCTCAGTTTTATTTCTGTTTACAAAACACTGCACATATTTTACACACTTTATTCACCAGAAGGTGAACAGCTAGTGAACTTCCTAGCACTAAACTTACACTAAATTCTCAGGTTTCTCTATGTTTATATTTAACACTTTGCATTATTTTATTACACTTTATTAAGCATTTCTTACATTTTGCACCTTAAATGTTAAGAGATAATTGTTAAATACCTTGTTTAATTAGCGCCATTTTCAGATGTACGTTTCTCTTCTATAACGAGAGCTGAGTGAGGGGGAGAGACGTGGCATGTGGACCCAAAACTCGTTGTGCTCTGTGTATCTCTGCAGAATAAAACTTTCTGAGAACCTCTTCTAACTTTGTCACCTTCATTGAATGGAACAACCGAACACAACCAGAGTAAAACAGCTACATGTGTACAGAATGACATCTCATATCTAAAAACAGTCCAACAATGAGAACTGGCTTCTACTGAGCTGCAGAAACATGAAGGTTGTGTTTATTCTCGTCTCTTCGCTCATGGCAGTCAAGTCAAGTCAAGAAGCTTTTTATTGTCATTTCAACCATATATAGCTGTTGCAGTACATAGTGAAATGAGACAACGTTTCTCCAGGATCAAGGTGCTACATAGAAACAAAGACAGGGCTAAAGACTTGTAAGTAGTCTTAGCCACATAAAGTGCAAGTGTGCAACCTGGTGCAAACAGTGCAGGACAAGACAAACAAGACAGACAAGACAGTGCAGGACAAAAGACAGTGCAGGACTAAAGACAGTGCAGGACCAGACAGTGCAGGACAAGACAGTGCAGGACAATGACAGTGCAGACACAAGTTACAAGACAATACAAAAAGTACAAAAAATGCAGTACACAAAAGACAATAAATAGTAAACAGTCACAGAAACAGCGCCGACCGACCAGTGTTAATACTGTATGTGTTAATATAGTATGTGCGAAATGGCTGAGATATTGTACAGTATGTGCAAAAACGGCTGAAATGTTGGGACATGAGTCTGAGTCTCATGCTAGTTTCACTGGCCATCTGTCTGAGGAACATTCAGGGTTCAATCTCATAGTAAAGATAAATTGATAAATTTATAAATAAATAAATAAATAAATAAATAAATAAATAAATAAATAAATAAATAAATGAATAAATAAAAGAAGCCTGTGCTTTTAATAAACACATTATACTACGTTCCTTACATGTACATTAACATCATGTTTTCCAAGATGCTTTTGTTCAGACTTCAGGCAAATCTCCACTCAAAGATTTATTCTGTATTACAGTATATCTATTGTTACTGCTGTCATTAAAGCACTGATTTCTCTAATCTAATTGGTCGGAAGATGTCGATTAGTTTTCTTTTACGGCAGCGCTGACGGTTTCTGTACTGTAGCATAAGGGACGTGTTTTAAGGACGCCGGAAAACGCGTGGAATCGTAGATGTGGTGCAGATTTCTGTATTTATGGTTATTTCTGTTTATTTCACCTTCATGGAAGGAGTCTCCAGTGTCAGAAGGACAGACTTATAGACTGTAACAGAAGTCTGTTAGAGCTCTGTTGTTCTAAAGAGAAAAAGTTCTTTATTTATTTATATAGCACATTTTACTGCAATTTCAATTTCCCAAAGTGCTGCACAATATTACAAAGACATAAAGCAATATATCGTCGCTGTCAGACAGAATCCTCGTATCTCCAAAACCGTTATTTTTCAGGAAATTAAAAAAACTCCGTACCTTATCTGCAGTGCACAGGGTTCAGTCAGCGTTGCAGTGGATTGTCTTGCGCTAAATTCCTGTCCTCAGACGAGCACCAGAACTAGCGGGGGTCAAGATTTTTTTTTTCTTTGAGCCCAGTGTTTTGAAGACATTTACCTCAGAAGACGTGTTGATTCGTTGCGACTCTTCTTGAGGAGAAATATGCCGTGAAGCTCTCCCACGGAGTGAGGAAGAGGTGGACAGTTGAAGTGTACAATGGAGTTATGAGATTTGCGCTCAAGCTGTTTTCAAGACTTTAGATTGGTTAATAACTTGTAAAAATAACAGACCCACATGGGAACTGACCAATAGCATCGATATGTGAAAAAATATGAAATGACCAAATTTGGACATACGAGGTTTCTGCCCGACAGCGACGATATATCAAACCAATTAATACAAAGAAATTAGATAAAAAATAAAATACATAACAACAAAACAAATAAAAAATCAAATAAAATAAAATATATAAGCATCAAGAAATCTCTAAACAAGGTCTATTCTCAACGAACGCTAAATTAAAAAGATAAGTTTTTAACTGAGACTTAAAACCTTCTAAAGTTGAGGCTGTTCCACAGTTTTTGGGGCGATGACCATGAACGCTCTATCGCCCCTATCGCCCCTTGGCCCCTTGGAACTGCAAGTAGAAGTTTATCTCCTGATCTCAGAGACCTGACTGGAATATTGTCCTTTAAGAGGTTGGTGATATAACTTGGGGCAATGTTGTGAAATGCTTTAAAAACCATCAATAAAATTTTGAAATCAATTCTATACTGGACTGGAAGCCAGTGAAGAGTAGATAATACTGGAGTTATGTGTTCTCAAATTTTTGTGCCTGTTATTCTGCACTAATTGCAGATGAGACAGATTGTGTTTGCTTATCCCAACATACAGAGAATTGCAATAGTCCAGTCTTGAGGTGATAAAAGCATGCACTATGACCTGTAGGTCTTTAGTATTAAGGATAAAAAGAAATGCTGTTTAGCGCAAGTGATAACAGGGGGAAATTACTTTCTATTCTATTGCTAATATTAATATTCACCTTGTTGTCTCCTTTTTGCTTAAATTAATAAAATGAACTTTTATATTTGTAAAAAATAATTTCCCAAAGAATCCGAGTTCCTCGTGTTTGCTAGTTTCTCCTTCTTACTTTTCTTGTCCAGGCTTAAGAGGTGTTGAAACATTGACCGTGTGATATCCATGTGCCGTGTGTGTGTTCTCACTCCACCCAGTATGAGCATGATGACTTAATTAATAAATAAATAAATAAATCCCTATATACGCAGACTCAGCACTGCTGAGCGTTGGAGCATGTTTTCCGAAGCGCAGCTCCAGGTTGCGCTGGTGCTTCTTGAGCATTCAGTGAACTGATTTAGGCGTTCGCGCTGCAGCGCCACAGATAACAAGAGAGAATCATGGCTTGTTTGCATAAGAAGAGCTCCGAGCACAATGAGACGGCTTTATCGCATTACAACACGACTGCACAAACTCCTGATTACCGTGCAGTCCTGAGCTCTATTTATAACCAGCAGAGCTCAAAGGAACAGCAGCATTTTTTCCAACCACCTTTCTGCCTGCTCAACTCAGCGATCAACTCCAGGCCACTCAGAGCAGAGTTCGATTACACACCGTAAGCGAAGTCGACAGACAGAGGAAGTAGAAAGATGAAGCTCACTCATGCTGTATATACAGTACTACAGCTCTGTTTATATGTACTTTATACCGCTGAAATGTTCAATTCTCAACTCCGTCGTTCAGAAGGTTATCGTTTCTATAGTAACAGCTTTTAGTTCAATTACGTTTTTGGTTCAATTCCAGTTCTGGATATGAAGAGGCAACATTTTGAGGAAAAACTTGTCATGAAGGAAATGTAGTGAAGGTTAAAACTGTAACTTGAGCGCTTTGGAGTTTCATGTTAACGTAACAAGCTGAGGTATTTTTCAAGAGAGATGCATTTGTAACTGTCAATAACTCGTCTCTTGGATGTCCCACAACATTACATGCAACTATAAACAGATACAAATATAAAGTTTCTATTTTTAATGAATGTAATCGTTGGCAAAATGCCGGTAAAACATTTCAGACTGAACATTTTGAACAATAATTCCTTAAAACATTTGTGGAGGTAACAGTAACCTTCTATCGCTGGTTGTTTTCTGATTACAGCACAACACGAGTTTATTCCTTACTTAAACGTTTGTTTTTGGGAGTTTGAAGACAAAATGTTATGATCAGGTAAACATTTTAAACACACAACTATTCCAGCCAAAGCAAATTTGGTTCATTTTTAAGTTTAAGAACCTTTATGAACATTCCAACAACATTCCTGCAACATTCGTTGTAACGTAGTTGTTAGTTCATTAACATAATCTACACTGTATCTTTAGTACTCATACGATAACACGTCCGTTTTGTGTTTGCTTTAAGGAACAAACGATTCTGATGCCTTCTTATTCGGACTGTTGCTTGAGTGACAACACGAAAGGACATTTAATCGTGTTGTTAATCGATATTGTTTAATTATCCGATGGAATAGAGTCAGTTCTTCTGTCTAAGACTTCAGTATATAAGGGAACACACACACATATACACACACATATACACACACAAATACACACACGCACATACACACACGCACACTCACATACACACACATATACACACACACACACAAACACACATACACACACACATATACACACATATACACACACACACGCACATATACACGCATACACACACAAACACACACACATATACACACATACACACACACATATACACACACACACAAACACACACGCACATATACACACACATGCACACACACATACACACACACAAACACTCATACACACACACATACACACATATACACACACACAAACACACATACACACACATATACACACACATATACACACACAAACACACATACACACATACACACACACATATACACACAAACACACATACACACACATAAACACACACATGCACATATACACACACATGCACACACACAAACACACACATACACACACACACACAAACACACATACACATATACACACACATGCACACACACAAACACACATACACACACACAGACACACATACACACATACACACACGCTGAGCGGAAGCATGTCTAAGAAGAGACATTGCAGACGAAGAACATGCTTAATTATTCAGAGAGATTCCTGCAACCCATTACATCACATACATTATAGAGCAGCTGAGGTTTCTTTTGTGCCCCTGTGCTGCTCTTAACCATTCATCCTCAAACACCAGGTTAACAGCGTCCTTATGCCCCGCCCCTAAACTCCATTCACGCCAGATAAACGCAACGGCAGAATTATCTTCATAGAACCGTTACACATCAGGTCTGATCTGGTAAATAAAGAACCTTAAACCTGTTCTGCCTTTACAGTGAGAACCTAAAGTTGTCCTCTTGCTGTACCGAGTGATGCCTCTGATAAAGCATTAAGCTTTATCTTTAATAATACGCTTTAACAATAAGCTAAATGACTATATCATTTTATATAAATGACTATGAGAGTCTGTGAGCTCATAAAGACTGCAACCTCCACTCACTGACTGACTGACTGCTGACTGACTCTCAGCTTCCTCTTATTATACTATATACTATCAAATGTTCTCACCTACATTCTATAACATTTAATAACGTGCTAATTATCATAAACATTTCTGTTCTATTCTACAGAAATTATTTCATTGCTATTCGATTCCTGGAGAAGGCAACCTTCACTGACCGACTGCTGACTGACTCTCAGCCTCCTCTTCTTATATAATATTATATAATACTATACCTACCTACATTCTATAATATTTTCTGAAAGGCTATTCTGTGGAAATCATTTCTACTCATTATGTCGCTTCTTAGAAGCCAATATTCTGTTTTCCTATTTAAGCTTAGACAAAAATTTATCAAGAGTAACTCCTCCTAGGGCTTTTGAGCCACATGCAACAAATTCAGATATGTTGTAGACCCTGGTCTGAAGTTTGTTGCTATTACTTTTCTAAGCGATCCGAGTACCGGTACTTCCGGTACCGGGTCTCAAAATGGCCTTTTTTCCATAGACCTTGGAGGTTTATAACTCGGCAAGCTTTTGAACTATCTACACCAAACTCGCCAGCTCCTTTAGGGTGATACTCTGAACAAAGTTTTAATTTGGTGTACCGACTTCCTCACGGGTATTCTGATGACATCAGGTGACGTCACATGATGTCACATGAAAACAAAAAACATTAGCACAACATGGACATGTGGCATATCAAAACACTCAGCCCAAGGAGGCGAATTGCGTCACAGGTTTTCGGATGACATCACACGCTCATCTCCACTCGCCTCCAAATGTTTTGGCACCCTAGCGCTCCACTAGATTTCACAAGTTTTATGTCCACTTGCCTCCAAAAGTAACACTGACCCTTATGTCCACTCGCCTCCAAAAAGCACCGGCCTTTGCGAATACTTGCCTCGTCAAAGCCAACATCAAAGTTTGTTGCGACGAACTTTACAAATCTAGTTATTATTGTAAGTCTACAAGCTTGAGGAGACTTCATCCTTCATTGCCTGACTGCTAACTGGCTCTTAGCCTCTCCTAGTATTTATAGAATATATAATATATTTACCTACATTCTTTTCATTTCTATTCATTTCCATTTTATGTCTACAGGTTCCACTACTACTACAGTATATACGACTACTGCACAACATCCTATAACATTTTACCTTTCAAAAGTGATTTCTACAACTTTTTTAACAATTCTAATAAATTCAGCTGTATTTTATTCTATACTATAAAATTCTATACACATGTTCCCAATTCTTTATCATTCTATTACACTATTATTAATGGTGCTTGCAAAGCAACATTATTACTATTGTGCCGGACAAAACTTCGGC
>NC_083464.1:3687500-3742500 GCF_030014155.1 Tachysurus vachellii | reverse complement strand
GACACACACGCACACACAAACACACACAGAAACACACACACATAAACACACAAACACACACACACAAACACACACAAACACACACACACAAACACACACACACAAACACACACACAAACACACACACACAAACACACACACAAACACACACACACACACGCACACACACAAACACACACAAACACACACACAAACACACACACACAAACACACACACAAACACACATATACACACACGCACACACACACACATACACACACACAAACACACACAAACACACACACACACAAACACACACACAAACACACACACACAAACATGGTGGGGTCTGAGCCCACAATGAGAATCTGGGATTTTCTTTATAAAGGTTTTAGTAAATGCTTAATATCTCAAATGTTTAACATTCAAAATTCTGCATTACTTTATGTCTTGCTCCCAAAATTAAATCTAATCAAACGTGTGATATTGAACATGTTAACTGCTTTGTACAAAAGGTCACATTTCCCTCATGTCTAATCTCCCAGTGGATAAACTGAGTACTGAAAAAACTCAAGTAATTCAAGTAAATATCTCAAAGACTCCAGTTAGTAAAAAAAAAACGTAAAATTTGAAAAACTTAAATTCGAAAAAATGCTAAATCGAAACATTTACTTCAAATAAAACAAAACAATAAATAAATATAAAGCAATAAAAATAATATGACATGTTAAGCTGCTACAGTACACTTGCAAATAAAAAAATGTTGCACACGAGAAACCAGTACAGAAAATAAGCAATAAAATGATTACTGTTAAAAAATCTAGTTATCTAACATAAGCTAAACATCTGGAATAGATTTATATATTTGCTAAAATGTCAGAAAGCCACATGATCATTTTGAAGGACAATTTATTACCGAATGCACTATTACTCTGTCACTATTACATTATTACTGCACATTTTTCTTTCCTTCACTATTGACTGTTAAGAAAGAATCTTTAATGCAGCTGTTTTCAGCCAGAAACCACTACAAATGGCTGCCGTAAGCAAAGTCCCCCATGTGGGCTTGGGTTTATTTGGTTTTTACCGCACGGCTGGAGGCTCACTTTTCAAGCGTTCCAGCTTCTGGTGCATCTGTTCTCATGTGTGGAGATAAATCAGGTGTCAGAAGCAGCAGCAGGAACTTTTCCTCCTGCTATATATATATAATTACATTCATCTATTGCAACTGGATGAGATGAGTCCTAATAATAAATAAAAGTCTTTTCTGAGCTATTGAACATACCATGAGATTTTTTTTAGACATGTATTATATAAAAATCTGATTTGTTTCATTCATTTCTTCACATTTCTTCGTGATACACACTTATTTATTTATTTATTTGTTTGTTTATTGTAGGAGAGCGTCATGTATCGTCGGCATATCACCCACACGACGCTACTGTTAATTTGCTTTGTAAAAAAAATAAATAAATATTTATCACTAGATTCATAATTGAGATTCCAATTCCAAAGATTCCACTAGCACACAACACAACACAACACAACACAACACAACACAACACAAATCCAACTGCATTCCTATTGCTTTGAATTGCAGAGCAGTCGCCGGAGCCACAAAGCTTTCACGACTATTTATTTTAAGATTTGTAGCGTTGTAGCCACAACAATAGATCATTTCTTATTTAACAGGCAAATTTTTTCCTAATCTTTTTTGTTGTGACTGTCTTCATCATTGAACGTCTTCGTCACGTCTCACACCACAGTGGTGTTAATATGAAGCTCATATGAAAGTAGACACTCAGGACTTTAAGAATTTGTAGAGTTCCATCATTATTTCTGTTTTTCTCTACAATACTAAAGGTGTTAGATTCATAAAAAAGTTCAGTTAGTTTTTTTCCCACACAGATGTTTGTATCTTCAGAGTAAATGTTGATATCAAACCCGTTTCTGCTCTCTGAGACGCTCCGAGTGTTTGTTCATCTAAAAAGCAGCTCAGATTTATCTTCAACACTAAAATTCAGTGTAAGATCATCAACAGAGGGACAAACACACGTCTAAAACACACCGAAAGAACAACAGAGTCCTGATTTATTTTAGATCAGACTCACAGACACGACATCAGACGTTTCTTTATACTGAGTCAAAAAGTCCCCAAAGTCACTTTCCTTTCTGCCGGGACTTTTACTGTAATTTAATAGTTCCGACCTTCGTTTGCACGCCGTCGAAGCCGCTGTGCTCTCAATGTCGAGAGAGAAAGTGCCCTGCAGACTCGTCATGTTTAAAAAACTGGCATTTGGTTCATTTTGAATTCGTTCATCCATTTCTTCTCTCATCCTCACTGAGCCTCCTCTCTGCCAGCGAGCCAGAGTGGCCATATGGTCCCCATGCCGGGGGCGTGCGAGACGGTGGGGAAGCCCGCACTCCACCGGCCGTGTTTAGCAAGTGGGAAATGAGTGCAAGAGAGTGTAGCAGCATAAGTTTTTGGCCTGGTATTACTGCTCACCACGTCTGGAGTCTAATATGAAATGACTGCTTGACAGAGAGAAGGAATAAAACATGATAGGATGTGCTGTTATAGAGAAAAGATAAGAAATCAAACACAGTGTGGCGTGAGGGATTTACCGTCAACACCCCCGGGGGGAGGTGGAGGAAGGGGGAATTTGCTCGATTGTAATATTTTTTATTTTCAAAGAATGACACACTTTTCCTTTTATAGTTACGTTTAATGTTGTACAATAACAATTAGCTCAAACAAGTTAGCTCATGTTACCATGTGGGTTAAAGCGGATTATAGATGCTTTATAAACAATATCATAGCACACGTGGAGGAAAATGTGGAAACACTGCGAAGGAATGGATCCATATAAAACCTGTAACAGTTCCATTAGTTGCTTCATATTCACACCTAAAAGTTATGGCCCTAGGAAAACATCTCACACTGCTAATCACAGTACAGAAAACAGAAGGAGATACAACACAATTCTTTTAATTATCGAGGCATTTATATTGACAATGTACATCGCTTTCTAAAGCCCTATTCGGACGGGATTAGTTTTACGTGGGGACGTGGGGGTAAAGTAATGATTACAAGAGCGTCTCTGTGATTTTAGTCCCGTCCAAATGTGCCATCTCGGTAATCATTACGGAGAATGTCAGTAAAGATTATGGCGACTTTTACCTTCTGTAAAAAGGTCCGGAAAAATGACCTCAGGTAATACTAATCCCGTCCAAATAGACCCGCTGTAAATATGTACGGTAAAATTCCGTCATTTCCTGTTTAAAAGGCGCCATGTTGTCTGTTTGCGCACGTGATAACAGGAAGCAACGTCATACGCACATGACGACAAGAAGGTTACTGTGGTGCATAAAGCGAGTTACCCCTCCCACTTCTGTAGTTTTACTGAGATGTCTTGTCCTGTGCGAATTGGCCAATTAATATTACAGACATCCTGAGGTAACATTGCATTACTCCACGTCCCCACGTAAAATTAATCCCGTCCGAATAGGGCTTAAGGGTTCCATGTAGACCTTTTTTCGGGGGCAGTTTGACTTTGCTTACTGGTCAAGTACAATCTTCTACTCAAGATTTATTTGTCAGGGTGTAATGTTCTGTGAAGACGCTTTAACATACATGGAATGGTTCCATTGTCAATTTTCAGGTTCTGTGTAGTAGAAAAAAGTTCTTTACACTATAAACAGTAATGTCATCGATAAACCTTTTTTGGATCCATGAAGAACCTTTCAGTAAATGATTCCTAAAATAATCCCATTTTTCTAACAAAAAAAAGACTAAAGAACCTTTCCTACTTATCCTACTTTTTGGAGTCCCAAGAAACCTATGGCTGTGGTTGGCTGGTTTCACTGTGATTGTCAGGCGAGTGACAGTCAAACTTTTGAAGCCTGACTGTTGAAGTTTTTTCCTCTCTTGAAGTCAGAAAACAGAAACTCACAGCTTACCTCAGACTCCTACAAAGCGCTGACACTGGAGACTCCTTACAAAGCGCTGACACTGGAGACTCCTTACAAAGCACTGACACTGGAGACTCCTTACAAAGCGCTGACACTGGAGACTTGTTCCAAAGCGCTGAGACTGAAGACTCCTTACAAAGTGTTGACACTGGAGACTCCTTACAAAGCGCTGACACTGGAGACTCCTTACAAAGCGCTGACACTGGAGACTCCTTACAAAGCGCTGACACTGGAGACTCCTTACAAAGCGCTGACACTGGAGACTCCATACAAAGCGCTGACACTGGAGACTCCTTACAAAGCACTGACACTGGAGACTCCTTACAAAGCGCTGACACTGGAGACTTGTTCCAAAGCGCTGACACTGAAGACTCATTACAAAGAGTTGACACTGGAGACTCCTTACAAAGCGCTGACACTGGAGACTCCTTACAAAGCGCTGACACTGGAGACTCCTTACAAAGTGCTGACACTGGAGACTCCTTACAAAGCGCTGACACTGGAGACTCCTTACAAAGTGCTGACACTGGAGACTCCTTACAAAACGCTGACACTGAAGACTACTTACAAAGTGTTGACATTGGAGACTCCTTACAAAGTGCTGACACTGGAGACTCCTTACAAAACGCTGACACTGGAGACTCCTTACAAAACGCTGACACTGGAGACTTGTTCCAAAGCGCTGAGACTGAAGACTCCTTACAAAGTGTTGACACTGGAGACTCCTTACAAAACGCTGACACTGAAGACTCCTTACAAAGTGCTGACACTGGAGACTTGTTGATGTGTCACGTCCCCCATACAAGTCCCTGTGAGCACTGTTACTATAGAAATTATAGAAAATTAGTCTGTAATCATATTTTACCGTGATTGGTAGCAGTTGTATCATTTACGCTAGACAAGCCAAGAAATAATTGCTGTTTATCATGTAAAAAAGGTGGCAATTTCCGTTTGATGCAGTTTGCTGGATGTGACACCGGACTGTCATCTTTCACTTGACAGAAATTAAAATGAGATCTTCAGCACAACTGGGAGATGTTTATTGCTTTACTGTAAGTCTTTGTTGAGAGAAGACAGTACAGTTGGCAGGTACAGTGTAGGATACAGTGTATGGCTTCCTGCCATGGACTCCTGTTGTCAAGGGTCATTTAAATACAGAGTGAAACATGATAGGGCATGCTGTTACAGGAAATTAATTAAAGACCTATAGATGTAATGAAGCGCAGTTCACTGTGTACTGCGGCCACACCTCCTTTACTGTGACTGACAGGTACAGAGGCCACACCTCCATTACTGTGACTGACAGGTACAGAGGCCACACCTCCATTACTGCGACTGACAGGTACAGAGGCCACACCTCCTTTACTGTGACTGACAGGTACAGCGGCCACACCTCCTTTTTCTGTGACTGACAGGTACAGAGGCCACACCTCCTTTTTCTGTGACTGACAGGTACAGAGGCCACACCTCCTTTACTGTGACTGACAGGTACAGAGACCACACCCACCTTTTCTGTGACTGACAGATACAGAGGCCACACCTCCTTTACTGTGACTGACAGGTACAGAGGCCACACCTCCATTACTGTGACTGACAGGTACAGAGGTCACACCTCCTTTACTGTGACTGACAGGTACAGAGGCCACACCTCCTTTTTCTGTGACTGACAGGTACAGAGGCCACACCTCCTTTTTCCGTGACTGACAGGTACAGAGGCCACACCTCCTTTACTGTGACTGACAGGTACAGAGACCACACCCACCTTTTCTGTGACTGACAGATACAGAGGCCACACCTCCTTTTTCCGTGACTGACAGGTACAGAGGCCACACCTCCTTTTTCCGTGACTGACAGGTACAGAGTCCACACCTCCTTTTTCTGTGACTGACAGGTACAGAGGCCACACCTCCTTTTTCTGTGACTGACAGGTACAGAGACCACACCTCCTTTACTGTGACTGACAGGTACAGAGACCACACCCACTTTTTCTGTGACTGACAGGTCCCGAGGCCACACCTCCTTTACTGTGACTGACAGGTACAGAGGCCACACCTCCTTTACTGTGACTGACAGGTACAGAGGTCACACCCCATTCCTTGGACCTGACAGGTACAAATTTTACACCTCCTTCAGTGGGACTGAAGCACAGAGACCATGTCACCATTATTCACACTCCTCTCTGCTTCAGCTCAGTGTATTTTATTTTATATTTATATTGAGGTCAGTGTATCATCAGCAAACCTCACAATTCCTGAGCCAGACATACTGGAAGCACTATTATTATAAGTCCTGGATAATAAAAGAAGAGCTTTGATGATGTTTTCGTTCCCCTTCATCCTGTCTCTCAGCTAAGCCAAAAGCATCATCAAAGAAGAAGTTTGGAAAAGCAATCAGGCGCTTCACATTGTTTCAGCTGCACATCATTAAAGCAGCCGGCGGAAACAAAAAGGAGGAAAAACAACTGTGATGCTCCATAAGCTTGGCTACTGCAGACTGACTGAACTGAGTGAGAGAAAGAGGGGAGGAGTAAGCATGTAAGGGTTGGTGAGAGAACAAGAGGGCACGTGTGGAGGAAAATGAAAGAAAGAAAGAACAAGAGAGCAAAAGGAAGGAAGGTAGGAAGGTAATGCTGGTTATCAAAAGAAAGAAAGAAAGAAAGAAAGAAAGAAAGAAAGAAAGAAATAATAGTGACAAGAGAAAAGGAAAGAAAGAAAACAAAAGAGAGCAAGAGAGTGAGTGAGTGTGTGTGTGTGTGTGTGTGTGTGTGTGTGTGTGTGTGTGTGAGTGAGAGAGAGAGAGAGAGAGAGAGAGAGAGAGAAGAATGGTTGGGCAACAGGAGCAAAAAAGAACGAGTAAAAAAAGGAAGGACAAAAGGAAGGAAGGTAGGAAGGTAATGCTGGTTATCGAAAGAAAGAAAGAAAGAAAGAAAGAAAGAAAGAAAGAAAGAAAGAAAGAAAGAAAGAAAGAAAGAAAGAAAGAAAGAATAGTGACAAGAGAAAAGGAAAGAAAGAAAACAAAAGAGAGCAAGAGAGTGAGTGAGTGAGTGTGTGTGTGTGTGAGTGAGAGAGAGAGAGAGAGAGAGAGAGAGAGAGAAAGAGAGATAGAGATAGATAGAGAGAGAGAGAGAGAGAGAGAGAGAGAGAAGAATGGTTGGGCAACAGGAGCAAAAAAGAATGAGTAAAAAAAGGAAGAACAAAAGGAAGGAAGGTAGGAAAGAAGGAAGGATGTTTATAGTGGTTATGTGACAGGAGATAAAACGCTGTGGCTTGGAGGCAGTAAAGGTGGCGGTGTGCTTTGATGAGTGAAGCTGAAGATGAAGATGACACGATCTTGGCATCTCCGAGACAGAGGTGCATTAGCTCTGTCAGTTTAATGTGTTTCCATTACGTCTCTCTCTCTCTCTCTCTCTCTCTCTCTCTCTCTCTCCCTGTATATGAGTGAATATGAGTTTATTCCTGCTGTCCTGAGATTGACCAGAGGAAAACAAGCTCAAATCATTTCTTCCTCTTGTTTAGAGACAGAATTTAAACTCAGTCCAGACAGAGAGACGCAGTCATAAATCTGGCTAATACAGAAGTGGATGGATTTCTCCAAGGAGACTGAATTTCTTCAGTGAGGTCAGACAGGACTGCGTCCATGTGCTCAGAACAGAGCCTTCCACGTTTACTGCCTGAACGACTCGGATCAGGTGCGGAAAAATAAATCAAATAAATATATCGACGTTGTTCAAACACTCACACACTCTTAAGGACTGAAACAACGTCCACAGATGGCACATCAAAGCCAAACCATCCTTTTTAGTCAGGTCTCCAATAGATCCAAATAATCTTAAGGCTGCTACACAAAACAGACCTAAGACACAAGACATGAATGTGAACACTAAGTGAAAAGGAAATGTGTTTATAGAAATGAAGGAAGAGGATAGACGTAAGTAGGTATGTGATTTGAGACCCAGTGCTAGATGGTTCAGGATAGATGTTTAGGATGTTTGTCTCACACCTCTGTGTATGGGGGTATGAAGTTTAGAAGTATAGATTGGTGGGGCAAGAAAGAAAGAAAGAAAGAAAGAAAGAAAGAAAGAAAGAAAGAAAGAAAGAAAGAAAGAATGACACCATGATAAACGGCACGTGTGTGTGTGTGTGTGTGTGTGTGTGTGTGTGAGTGTTCCTTGCTTGTCCTCCAGCCCAAAGACCTGTGAAGTCCAGGGTGTCCCCTTGTCCCCTACCATGTACCCCCGGCTCCAGGTTCCATGACACTGCGAGCTCTTCCACCCCCACAGGTTACCCCAGAGACCTACAGCAGCCATCTTGTATACACCAGAGGTGGGAGTAAGTCACACATGTGCAAGTCACAAGTAAGTCTCAAGTCATGAATGTCAAGTCAAAGTCAAGTCGAGTCTTTTTTTAATATTAGTCAAGTAAGTCTCAAGACTCAAATTTGTGACTTAAGTCTGACTCGAGTCAAGTCATATGACTCGAGTGCCCCATCTCTGGTATACATACAATAAAAACAGGTAGAACCGAGCCTTCAGATGGCTGAACGTGCAAGTGTCTTGATTCCTACAGAGTTCAGCTCCAGTTCAAGTCATACACCACTGTTAGTAACTCTAATCGCTCCCTGTAGACCCAACTAGCCAGATCAGATCAACAAAGTGCTGAGTGAGGTCCGATCTCCAGTTCGTTTTTTACTCTCATCACTTCTACCCTACAGAGTCCTCCCACAAGATCTGACCCAGCTTTTTTTATTGTTTTGCTCACTGAAATATCCCATTACGGCAAATTCAGCTAAATATATGAACAAAATGGGCCAAGCTGGAAAATTCCCAAATAACTCGTCGTTGTATGAGAAAAAGTTGAAAATTTGATCTCCTTTTTTAGTGCTGCTTTTATTAATTAAACCATTTACAAGCAATCAATACATAAATATAAATAACTAAACATAAATAAATGTTTTGTTTGTATTAAATAAAAAGCGTATATGAATAAGGAGCTCATTAGGTTATTTTTAGGTTTATTATTAGGCGTTTGTTCTTTTTTTTTACCTGATACCTACACATTAATACATACAGTATCCACCTAGTATTTAAATGGTGTACATTAATTATTAATGATTTGATCATTAATTAATCATGAATAATTGCCTTTAATTAGTACACTGCATATTATTTGCTTGTAAATATTTTATAAACAAATCTGAAATTAAAGGGCAAAAAATAGCACAATACACATATGTTATTATTATTATTATTATTATTATTATTATTATTATTATTATTATTATTATTATTACAGAGCAAAACATTGTTCGATTACATTTTTTAACTTTTATTATTGTTCTTTTTTTTTGACCCCTCAGTTTTGCTGGATAGATTGTGTTCCAGAGACAGACAGATCTAGGGTCGACTCTCCTCCTCCATGTCCCATCCTGTTATGTCTTTCTGATTGCTTTGCCTGTGCAGGTGTTATGGTTCCATCTCTCCACTGTGTTATCACACAGAATGATCTACGGCATCGATCGGCTCAGAAAACGCTGCATAATAGGAGTTGTCAAGATAGCAAAACGACTGTAATGGAAGCAATTAACTTTTCAACCGAGCGTCCGTTGCCGGCGGCTGTTTCAGGAGTGAAATATCATCGCAGGTTATCTGCCAGGATAAGCCGCTTGGAACGACGGAACGTTCAGACTCGCAAGAATTAATGTGAAAATGTCAAGCGCTGCATTAGAAGGCTGTAATGAAGATGGCCCCCGGTCGCTGTTGTACATCTTTCATTATTTATTCATCAGCGTATTGAGCGGCGTTATCAGGAAGAGGAGCTCGGAGCTCGAGCTTGGGCTGGACGAAGCAGATTAAGGATGGCTTTGTTAATAAGGGAGTCTTCAGTAAGACCAGGCTGTGATGTTAACAACCACCGAGCTGAGATTAACCCATCACCAAAAGGGGTTAAGTGGAAACATTTAACTAAGAGCCTAAACACTGAATTTACACAGTACAGCATGAGGAGCAAACTAGCCTGAAATACATCTAGCATAACGCTGAGACCTCAGACTCATACCTCACATGGACCTTATTTCAACATATAAAATTAATTAGATTTTTTTTACCGTTCATTCCCTGAAATGTTCTATTGTTCTATTCCTCAATTATGACAACTAAATGTAAAATAAATGAGAATTATATTAATACATTTCTGAAATAATAATGATAAAACCAAGATAAATACACAAATATGAGCTTGTATCGTGTTTGTATTCGGAGTGCAGTACTAGTTTATAAGGAAGCGTAATGCAGTTAGACGGTAACCTGCGCCACAGTCGCCAGGACCTGAGGGATTAATTAGTGTTTGTGGAGGAAGCAGTCGTATTGTTCCGTTGTTAGCCGGTGTGTTACGCTAACTCCCTGTGGAGATCACAGAGCAAAGAGGAAAAACATTCAGCACAACATTACCACACTTTCTGTCTTCAAGTCCAGATTCCTGAAAACACACAACGCCTTAAAATCTGCACTATACTGTGTATCTCGTCTGATGTCAGTACACTATACTGTGTATCTCGTCTGATGTCACTACACTATACTGTGTATCTCGTCTGATGTCACTACACTGTACTGTGTATCTCGTCTGATGTCACTACACTATACTGTGTATCTCGTCTGATGTCATTACACTATACTGTGTATCTCGTCTGATGTCAGTACACTATACTGTGTATCTCGTCTGATGTCACTACACTATACTGTGTATCTCGTCTGATGCCACTACACTGTACTGTGTATCTCGTCTGATGTCACTACACTATACTGTGTATCTCGTCTGATGTCACTACACTATACTGTGTATCTCGTCTGATGTCACTACACTGTACTGTGTATCTCGTCTGATGTCACTACACTATACTGTGTATCTCGTCTGATGTCACTACACTGTACTGTGTATCTCGTCTGATGTCACTACACTATACTGTGTATCTTGTCTGATGTCAGTACACTATACTGTGTATCTCATCTGATGTCACTACACTATACTGTGTATCTCGTTTGATGTCACTACACTGTACTGTGTATCTCATCTGATGTCACTACACTATACTGTGTATCTCATCTGATGTCACTACACTATACTGTGTATCTCATCTGATGTCACTACACTATACTGTGTATCTCATCTGATGTCAGTACACTATACTCTGTATCTCCTCTGATGTCACTACACTATACTCTGTATCTCGTCTGATGTCACTACACTATACTCTGTATCTCATCTGATGTCACTACACTATACTGTGTATCTTGTCTGATGTCACTACACTGTACTGTGTATCTCGTCTGATGTCACTACACTGTACTGTGTATCTCGTCTGATGTCACTACACTGTACTGTGTATCTCGTCTGATGTCACTACACTGTACTGTGTATCTCATCTGATGTCACTACACTATACTGTGTATCTCGTCTGATGTCACTACACTATATTGTGTATCTCGTCTGATGTCACTACACTATAATGTGTATCTCCTCTGATGTCATTACACAATACTGTGTATCTCGTCTGATGCCACTACACTGTACTGTGTATTTCGTCTGATGTCACTACACTATACTGTGTATCTCGTCTGATGTCACTACACTGTACTGTGTATTTCGTCTGATGTCACTACACTGTACTGTGTATCTCGTCTGATGTTACTACACTGTACTGTGTATCTCGTCTGATGTCACTACACTGTACTGTGTATCTTGTCTGATGTCACTACACTATATTGTGTATCTCCTCTGATGTCACTACACTATACTGTGTATCTCGTCTGATGTCATTACACAATACTGTGTATCTCGTCTGATGTCACTACACTATACTGTGTATCTCGTCTGATGTCACTACACTGTACTGTGTATTTCGTCTGATGTCACTACACTATACTGTGTATCTCGTCTGATGTCACTACACTGTACTGTGTATCTCGTCTGATGTCACTACACTATACTGTGTATCTCGTCTGATGTCACTACACTGTACTGTGTATCTCGTCTGATGTCACTACACTGTACTGTGTATCTCGTCTGATGTCACTACACTGTACTGTGTATCTCGTCTGATGTCACTACACTGTACTGTGTATCTCGTCTGATGTCACTACACTATACTGTGTATCTCGTCTGATGTCACTACACTATACTGTGTATCTCGTCTGATGTCACTACACTATACTGTGTATCTCGTCTGATGTCACTACACTATACTGTGTATCTCGTCTGATGTCACTACACTATACTGTGTATCTCGTCTGATGTCACTACACTATACTGTGTATCTCGTCTGATGTCAGTACACTATACTGTGTATCTCGTCTGATGTCACTACACTATACTGTGTATCTCGTCTGATGTCACTACACTATACTGTGTATCTCGTCTGATGTCACTACACTATACTGTGTATCTCGTCTGATGTCACTACACTATACTGTGTATCTCGTCTGATGTCACTACACTATACTGTGTATCTCGTCTGATGTCACTACACTATACTGTGTATCTCGTCTGATGTCACTACACTATACTGTGTATCTCGTCTGATGTCACTACACTATACTGTGTATCTCGTCTGATGTCACTACACTATACTGTGTATCTCGTCTGATGTCACTACACTATACTGTGTATCTCGTCTGATGTCACTACACTATACTGTGTATCTCGTCTGATGTCACTACACTATACTGTGTATCTCGTCTGATGTCACTACACTATACTGTGTATCTCGTCTGATGTCACTACACTGTACTGTGTATCTCGTCTGATGTCACTACACTGTACTGTGTATCTCGTCTGATGTCACTACACTGTACTGTGTATCTCGTCTGATGTCAGTACACTATACTGTGTATCTCGTCTGATGTCATTACACTGTACTGTGTATCTCGTCTGATGTCATTACACTATACTGTGTATCTCGTCTGATGTCACTACACTGTACTGTGTATCTCGTCTGATGTCATTACACTATACTGTGTATCTCGTCTGATGACAGTACACTATACTGTGTATCTCGTCTGATGTCAGTACACTATACTGTGTATCTCGTCTGATGTCATTACACAATACTGTGTATCTCGTCTGATGTCACTACACTATACTGTGTATAATATCTGATGTCACTAAACTATATTGTGTATCTCGTCTGATGTCAGTACACTATACTGTGTATCTCGTCTGATGTCACTACACTATACTGTGTATCTCGTCTGATGTCATTACACTATACTGTGTATCTCGTCTGATGTCACTACACTATACTGTGTATCTCGTCTGATGTCACTACACTATACTGTGTATCTCGTCTGATGTCATTACACAATACTGTGTATCTCGTCTGATGTCACTACACTATACTGTGTATCTCGTCTGATGTCATTACACAATACTGTGTATCTCGTCTGATGTCACTACACTATACTGTGTATCTCGTCTGATGTCACTACACTATACTGTGTATCTCGTCTGATGTCAGTACACTATACTGTGTATCTCGTCTGATGTCAGTACACTATACTGTGTATCCCGTCTGATGTCAGTACACTATACTGTGTATCTCATCTGATGTCACTACACTATACTGTGTATCTCGTCTGATGTCACTACACTATACTGTGTATCTCTTCTGATGTCAGTACACTATACTGTGTATCTCGTCTGATGTCACTACACTATACTGTGTATCTCTTCTGATGTCAGTACACTATACTGTGTATCTCGTCTGATGTCACTACACTATACTGTGTATCTCGTCTGCTGTCACTACACTATACTGTGTATCTCGTCTGATGTCACTACACTATACTGTGTATCTCGTCTGATGTCAGTACACTATACTGTGTATCTCGTCTGATGTCACTACACTATACTGTGTATCTCGTCTGATGTCATTACACTATACTGTGTATCTCGTCTGATGTCACTACACTATACTGTGTATCTCGTCTGATGTCACTACACTATACTGTGTATCTCATCTGATGTCACTACACTATACTGTGTATCTCGTCTGATGTCACTACACTATACTGTGTATCTCTTCTGATGTCAGTACACTATACTGTGTATCTCGTCTGATGTCACTACACTATACTGTGTATCTCTTCTGATGTCACTACACTATACTGTGTATCTCGTCTGCTGTCACTACACTATACTGTGTATCTCGTCTGATGTCATTACACTATACTGTGTATCTCGTCTGATGTCACTACACTATACTGTGTATCTCGTCTGATGTCACTACACTATACTGTGTATCTCGTCTGATGTCATTACACTATACTGTGTATCTCGTCTGATGTCACTACACTATACTGTGTATCTCGTCTGATGTCATTACACTATACTGTGTATCTCTTCTGATGTCACTACACTGTACTGTGTATCTCGTCTGATGTCACTACACTATACTGTGTATCTCGTCTGCTGTCACTACACTATACTGTGTATCTCGTCTGATGTCACTACACTATACTGTGTATCTCGTCTGATGTCAGTACACTATACTGTGTATCTCATCTGATGTCACTACACTATACTGTGTATCTCGTCTGATGTCATTACACTATACTGTATATCTCGTCTGATGTCACTACACTATACTGTGTATCCCGTCTGATGTCACTGAAATGCTGCATGTTTTGTGTCTTGCTTGGGGAGAGACAGCGGTCTCGTTGTGTCCGACTGATACGGTCAGAAAATCAAGATATCAGTGCACTGCTTCATTCTGCATTCTGATTGGTCAGAGGGTGTTGATTAGTTTCCTATAACAGCATCTCAGACATATTACTGCGCTTGTTTTACTATGTTATCAATTCTATAATGTGTAAATGTCAATATTATGTCTACTTTATTCTGTAAGGAGATTTAAGGAGTAAGAAGTTTATTTAACATTTGTGGATGGAGTCTCCAGAGTCAGCCCATAGCAACTGGAGATTTTTTTTTCAATGAGAGCTGCCAACTTTTTGCGACGTGAGTGGCAGCAACCGTTGGTGACAACATGTGGGCGTGTTCAACAACACAATAAATTTGAGAAACATTGAACATCCTGCTAATATGGAGTGACACTGTGCAGTGACTACCAGTAGGAGTGACAGTGGAGGTGACGTGATCTTTCACAAAGACCACACATTGTATAATGTCTCGTATAATATCATGCAGATAAACACCGCTGAATTTTGGATCTGTACAAACACCAAATCTCCTTCAGGAATCTTTCATTTTGGCCGCAAGACATTATATGGAATGCTATATGCTCCGCCCTCTGATGAATGTTGTTACTATGGCAACCAGTAGTAGGATAGGAACGCCTACTGACAACTTCGTAGTACAGAGCCTGGAGATAAAAATCACTGTATATGTGATTGATGTGTGTAACAGTTAGAGGAACAACTAGAATTTTAACTGTTCTTTCTTATGCTTCATGTTTCTTCTCTGTTATTCTTTGTTGTTTCTTGTTCTTTGCTAACATGACATATTTTTTAGGAACAAAGTGAAGGAACAAGCTGCTATAATGTAGCTGAGAACAGGAACTAACTTTTCCAACATCGAATGTATATACTAGAAACTGATAAACTGTATGTAAGGGTATGTCATTCTGTCATAAAACAATAAAATGTTGGCCAATTGTTGTGGTATAAAAGGAATAAAACAATTGTAAGGGCCAAAAAATCCTTTTAAATAAAGACTAGCATCAAATGCTCAAGCTAAAGTAAATACATAAGCTGTAAATACTACTAATATTTGTTTATCTTTATTAATAGTCTCAATTTCTTTTTATTAAAAAAAAACAATAAGTAGTTTTAGAAATCAAATGATTATTATTATTATTATTATTATTATTATTATTATTATTTTCATTACTGATAAAAATGTTTTTATGTATTTCTATTTTCAGGAAACTCCTTTTGACAAACAAAATTCCTTTTGAAAAGTCGCTAAGTGTGAATCGTTTAGGAGATTTAAAGGTGGGGTCTCTGATTTTTGAGAAATGCTTCAAAAAACAGAGTCGAGCCGACAACTAAACAAAACTCAAAACAAACGTGTAGCCAATGAGCAGAAAGGGGCGTGTCTTGTCAATATGGGCGGAGAGAGTGTTCAGTGCGCATGGGTGACATTAGCAGAAAGCGGTTTTAACATTGATATGGCGACCTCTTTTCTATCGTAGTAATGTAGAGACGCAGCTACAACCGTGTTTTGTGTAGTAACAGCGTTTAGCTCAGGAGTTATTGACTCAGGAAACTCCAATCTGTGAATATGTGACCAACTTTACTTAAGACGCCGAGGCGCTTTTTTCCTTCTCGATAGGTGAGTAACGTTGGTTTTGTTTTGTTACACAGAACTAATATATGCCTTTGTCCTTTACATGATTATGCTTGTGTGTCATTTTTGCTTGTTTGTTTATCTACAATCGTATTGTTCTTCCCTTCAGCTATGATAAAGACACATTTCTTTCCATTAGTCGCCTGGGTTACATATGTATGTGTGGGCGGAGCTATCGATACAGGGGTGGGACCCATTTGGGTTAGGGGCGTGTTTGTTTTGGTGATTTTATATGTCAACATTGGCTTTCAAAAATCGGAGACCCCACCTTTAATACTGACTGTTAATACAGAATCATATTACGGATGTTAAGTGCCACAGAACCATCTGTAATTTCTACATAAGTATTTCTAGCAGTGTGTGTAGTGACCCCAAAGCCAGAATTCCCAGAAAATCTCTCTGGCTTTCAATGAACCAAATGAGCATTCAGCGTAACCTCCACTAGACGAAGCTGTGCACAGTGAGGTCATGTGTGCAGGAATTAATTAACCGATGCCGGTGGGTTCCTCACGCTGCATCAGCTGCACATCTGCAGCTATTTTTAGAAACGTCCTCCACAATCTCCGATAAACAGCAGAAAGATAAATGAACAGATATGTGTATCATCACAGGCAGTTAAAAAGACATAATCGCATTTAAACCTACGCGTTCACCTCTCACTGGAATTCACACGGAATATAAAGGCAGGTTTTGGTTTTTTTTTTTGGTTCTCAGTTCCTGAAAGCCTGCTCCGATATCAGATCTGTTTTTATCACGACTCACTTGTAAATACAGCAAGGTTAAGGAGGGTTTTTTTTTTTTTTTGACAGGCTTTAAAGATCTGCACAATTGAATACCTTTGAGGTCAAGTCAGGTCTTGTCTCTTTGCTAATTATCAAACAGACTAAACTGGGGATCTCTAATCTCTCTCCTGGAGGAAGAGAGTAAAGATCAAGATGCGTTTATCTTCTTAAATCCACTGGCAGGACAAAAGAAAAAAGAAAACACACCCTAAATAACTCGCATATTAATCTTCATAATTAACGAATGATCTTCAATAGCATCCAAAATTTGTTTTGTGAGTTTAAACATCTTTTTACCCACGATGCCTTTCAATGATGATGATCTAATGATAGCGGTGCAGTGAGATCCTCGCATTCATCACTACTTAAAGCAGATGATGCAGCAGCACTTTAGTTATCTTTCCCTAACCTCCTCATCTGTACACCTCAAATCATACAAATCAGCTCCCATCCTGCTAATAGCCGCAATGCATTCTGGGACTTTGAGTCTGGTGTCTCTACCACTTGTTCTCTTAATTTAAAGTGACGTGACATACGGCTAAGTACGGTGACCCATACTCAGAATTCGTTCTCTGCGTTTAACCCATCCAAAGTGCACACACACACACAGCAGTGAACACACACTCACCGTGAACACACACCCGGAGCAGTGGGCAGCTATTTATGCTGCGGCGCCCGGAGAGCAGTTGGGGGGTTCGGTGCCTTGCTCAGGGGCACCTCAGTCGTGGCCGGCCAGAGACTCGAACCCACAACCTTAAGGTTAGGAGTCAAACTCTCTAACCATTAGGCCACGACTTCCCCCTTTTTTGTTAATATGTCAAAAAATGCATGAATAAAGAATATGCTGTTCTTTTGTGTTTTGGAGTAAACAGAGAAAGTTGGCTGTTATCACTTATATGGTGTGGATGTTTTTTATAACTTATTGAACTTTTTATATAATCCCTGTGACGTCAGAGCAACACAAAGATATTTTAATATAAATGTAATATATAATGTGGAGTTTTACTTTAAATGTGCAACTACAAGATAAAACGTAAACTAGTTTGTTCATGTAGTTATATGTAATGTGGTTCCTGGATAAAAGATGCTCTGGATGCAGATTAATAATGATGTAAATGTGAGTAGTAAGGACTCATTAGTTACCTGACTCAGGTGTGTTATTAGGTTTAGGAGCATGCGCAGTAATGCAGGGACGAATTCAAAACACACAATCACATCATGTGATTCCTCACCTGAAGTCAGGAGACATGTTCGGCTTCTGCTCGTGAAACCCGGTGGACAAGGTCAGGAGCCACCGCGGGACAAAACTCCCGGCCTCGCACTCCAGGAACGGAGCCGACCACTTCACGTGTGTACTTTCAGCCACGTGACCCTCCTCCCCGCGTCTCATCTCGCGTCTGTGAGCGTGATACCACTCGGTGTCTGCGGTCTCGTTTCGGAAGAAGTCGCGTGCCGACGCGGACAGGTCTTGCAGCACGATGTCTCCGCTGCGGCGCGTGGCCTGGAGGAAGACGCGCGGCTGGTGACCCGCCGAGGAAGAGGAGGATGAGGCGGCGTCGAACACGACGGCGGCGCGGTGGATCCTGGCGTCGCCTTCCACAACGCTACGCACTAGCGCGCGGCACCACTCCAGGTCGCGCACGAGGTTCCGTTCCCGTTCCCGTTCCCTCAACAGAGCCCGGAGGAAGCTTGCGGCGTGCATGAGAGCGTGCAGCGCGGGGCGGGCGGCTGGGTGCTGGTGCACGCGCGTACCGGCCCGCAACGCGTTCAGCTCGTACCTCCCGGTGCAGTTGGCGCGCTCGAGCGCGGACGGGTCGCCTGTATGCAGAAACGCAGCCACGACCCTCGGCAGTTGCTGATGCTGATGTTGAGGTTGCTGCTGATGTTGAGGATAATGAAGCTGCTGCTGATGATGATGATGCTCGTCCCTTCTCGGTGCCAGAGCCGAGCAGTGCGCGCCCACAACGAAACCCACCTGCAGCAGCAGCGACAGTCTGATCACCGCCATGTCCTTTAAACCTGGTCACAGATCTCTGTTCACCCTTCACAGCATCCTCTGTTCACCTGTAGACGCTTTACTCCCACCTGACTCCTGTGTTGTTGTTGTTGTTGTGTTTCCTTTACACACCGTTACATTTGTCTGGTCGCTGAGTGTGTGTGTGTGTGTGTGTGTGTGTGTGTGTGTGTGTGTGTGTGTGTGTGTGTGTCTGGATTTACAACAATATTCTCTCTCCGCTTGGTTTACATCAAATGTCCTAGGATTCCGATCAAAAGGTCCAATCCATGCGGGCGTCGAAACGCATTTTTCTCCTCTGCACTGTTGGAAATATAGAAATAATTCAGTTTTCTGGCTCCGAAACACACTCCGCCCTCCGAGCAGCGCTTCACTTAAAGCGCTGGATACGGCAGCACACGCCGTAGGTTCGGTAAGCCCCGCCCCTGAAGTGATATGATTGGCTAATGCAGCCGCGACCTCCTTGATTTCTGTGTGGATAATTCACCTGTCAATTAGGCGCTGTCCAGGAGAGAGGCGTGCTGAACTCAACGTGCTGAAAGAAAGAAAGAAAGAAAGAAAGAAAGAAAGAAAGAAAGAAAGAAAGAAAGAAAAGAAATACACACTTTACGTGGGCTGTAGGTTGCCTGGGTAAAATTACTGACTATATAATGTATTGGCACCTTCTACCTTATCCATCTCTTCATTATACACTCATCACATTTCCATGTAAAAGAAAAAAAACCCTAAAGAGACACATCAACAAAACTAATACACAAAAAATGAGTTCACAAACTGAACGTTAACATCTGAAATGCTTATGCGGTTAATTGTAAAATGAATTCTATTACAGTCCCCTTCGTAAAATTGAAAGGCAATGTGTGTGTATGTGTGTGTGTGTGTGTGTGTGTGTGTGTGTGTGTGTGAGTGAGTGTGCGTGTGTTTGCTGAACACTGAAGACTTTTGGGTAAGAAATCAAAAGTCGAGACTAAATATAAGGCAATAGATAACGCTTATAAGCTGTTTAAAAGATTTTGATGTGAACATCGATTCAAGTCAAGTCAAGAAGCTTTTATTGTCATTACAACCGTATGTAGCTGTTACAGTACACAGTGACATGAGACAACGTTTCTCCAGGATCATGATGCTACATAAAACAAAGTCAGAGCTATAAGGACTTAGTAAGTTAGTCCTAGACACATAAAGTGCATCTGTGCAACCTGGTGAATACAAGACAATACACAAAATCAGCACCGACCAGTGTAAATACCGTATCTTCGATAAATTTTGCATGTGCAGAAATTCCTTTAATGAACACATTATTATTATAGCAGCAGTTACATGTGGTATTGTAATGTATTGTGCAAAACAGCAATCGACTGAAACTTTCAGCATTTAAAAGTTAAAATTTGTATCTGTTGTTTCATATTCGGGGACACGGTGTCTTAGTGGTTAGCACGTTCACCTCACACCTCCAGGGTTGGGGGTTCGATTCCCGCCTCCACCTTGTGTGTGTGTGTGGAGTTTGCATGTTCTCCCCGTGCCTCGGGGGTTTCCTCCGGGTACTCCGGTTTCCTCCCCCGGTCCAAAGACATGCATGGTAGGTTGATTGGCATCTCTGGAAAATTGTCCGTAGTGTGTGAGTGTGTGAGTGAATGAGAGTGTGTGTGTGCCCTGTGATGGGTTGGCACACCGTCCAGGGTGTATCCTGCCTTGATGCCCGATGACACCTGAGATAGGCACAGGCTCCCCGTGACCCGAGGTAGTTCAGATAAGCGGTAGAAAATGAGTTAGTGAGAGTGTTTCATATTTGACTATTGATCACAAACCAAAATCTTCAGCATTTTAGCAAAAAGCAAAAATACTGGGATTACTGTTTTAATACATTTACAGGAGATATATGGAGATAAATATATGAATTTAATCAGACATTTTAAAACTTCTAGAAAATCTTTAAGAAAAAAATACAAGTTCAGCTATATTTTAATCGAATTGCCCACTTTTTGGTTACTTTTATGAAATTCCCTTCTTAACACTTTCTTAAAAATGTGTAAGTGTTCTGCATTGACTGTTTTTGTCTTGTCACATTCCACAGTAGTGATTAATATGAAAGTAGACACTTAGGGCTTTAAGAATTTGTAGTGATTCTTAAATATTTCTGCTTGTCTCTAGTCTACTAAGGGCAAAACTCTCATCGAATGGTTCCAGACAAAAATGAAAACGGTTAGATTTTATATCTTCTAAGTTCATTGTGATATCAAACCCATATACAAAATGTTAATCATGATCAAGACAAGCATATACGCATCAGGAATATTATCCAGTGTGTCCCATCTTTCAGTCATTAAAACATAAGAATGCTGTACGTGGGATTAAAGCTGCTTGATCAGGGTGGATTGTGGTTGTTTTACGTTGCTGGCAGCTGCACTGCAAAGCCACTCTGAAGTTGTGAATCATGAAGCAGTGAGTCATCATCTCATGATTGCTTTTTTGCACCAGAACAATAATGTCACCATCACAACGCACACACTCAGGACTTTGTGTAAATCCTTTGGACGTAGACATCAGAACAACAACATGTGACATTATAGATGTGTATTATACATATATTACTGTGTGTGTGTGTGTGTGTGTGTGGAAACTGGGAATTGGGTATGTGGAAATTGAATGTTTAAGTTATAAGTAATGATTATCTTAGCTAATTTCAAGCTTTTTTATATTTTCAAAAAGTGTAAGATTAAGATTAGATTTATGCGTAAATTTATTGGTATTTATCTCTATTTATCTCTAATAAACAAGCCTGAGGTGACGGTGGTCAGGAAAAACTCCCTGAGATGAACCTTGAGAGGAACCAGGCTCAGAAGTGAACCTCATCATTTGGCAGACAACAAAAAGTGAGATTATAAATTATAATCCCCAGAGTGTGTGGTTGTAAATGATTATGAACACTGGAGAGTGGGATTATAAATGATTATGAACACTGGAGAGTGGGATTATAAATTATTATAAACACTAGGGAGTGGGGGTATAAATGATTATAAACACCAGAGTGTAATTATAAATTATTATAAACACCAGGGAGTGGGATTATGAATGATTATAACCACTGAGAGTGGGGTTATAAATTATTATAAACACCAGAGAGGGGGGTTATAAATGATTATAAACACCGGAGAGTGGGATTATAAATGATTATAACCACTAAGAGTTTGATTATAAATGATTATAACCACTGAGAGTGGGATTATAAATGATTATAAACACCAGAGAATTCATAGTTTAATGAAAATCAGCAGGTATCAAAACTCTATCAAGTTTGTGTCTAAAGCCCAGAACATAAAAAACAGAAAATGAAAAATACAAAACAGGTAGAAAAGATTTTATAATCATATATAAAATTATAAATGATTATAAAAACTCAGAGTGGGATTAAAAATTATTATAAACACTGGTGAGTGGGATTATAAATTATTATAAACACAGAGTATAATTATTATAAACAGCAGAAAGTGGAATTATAAATAATTATATACACCAAAGAGTGGGATTATAAATGATTATAAACACCAGAGAGTGGGATTATAAATGATTATTACACTAGAAAGTAGAATTATAAATGATTATAAACACCAGGGAGTGGGGTAATAAATGATTATAAACACCAGTATGTGGGGTTATAAATGATTATAAACACCAAAGGCTGGGATTATAAATGATTATAAACACCAAAGACTGGGATTATAAATTATTATAAACACCAGAGAGTGTCATTATAAATGATTATAAACACAGAGAGTGGGATTATAAACGATTATAAACCGTAATAGTGTTATTATAAATGATTATAAACACCAGAGTGTCATTCTAAATGATTATAAACACCAGAGAGTGGGATTATAAATGATTATAAACACCAGAGTGTCATTCTAAATGATTATACTGTAAACACCAGTGAGTGGGATTCTAAATGATTATAAACTCTGTGAGTGTGAATATAAATGATTATAAACAACAGAGAATTCATATTTTAATGAAAATCATCATTAAAACTCTATCAAGTTTGTGTCTAAAACCCAGAATAGATAAAACAGAAAATAAAAAGTACAGAACAGGTAGAAAAGAAGTAAGAAGTATATATATACGTATATATATATATATATATATATATATATATATATATATATATATATATATATATATATATATATATATAGTTTAAGAGACACAGACTTTGTGCAGTAACGCTCAGAATTGATTTCTGATTTCACATTCCTAAACATTCTCTGGTGTTTATAATCATTTATAATCACCTTCTTATAAAGGTCCTTATATGTATATATTACCTCTGTAGGCTGTGGTGCGTTCTGGGAATTGGAGTTCACTGACAGAGTAGACCTGACTAGATAAAAATGTTGTATTTATTTATTTATTTATTTATTTATTTATTTATTTATTTATTTATTTTTGGAGTTAATAGTATTATTGACAGACTGGACTGACAGCCTTAAATGTAACTACAAATAGATAAAAAGTATAATGTGTCCTTTAATGAATAAAAAATATTAAAACTGAAGAGGAGAACTGAAGTAAAAGAGGAATATTTAAAGATAAAGAAATAAATAATCAGTGTTAATTAACAATCAGTGGTGACACAAACTTCATATCGTCATCCGCTGTTGATTATTTTTCAACAACAGCTTTTCAGCTTTGTTTCTTTTATCCTTGCAGTGGAAAGGCTGATGTTTGTCTGGTAATGTTAAAGCTAGCTTATTATTAATAATAATAATAATAATAATAATAATAATAATAATAATAATAATAATATTAATAACAAGAAGAAGAATAGTGTTCGTGTAAGATCCCGCTCCTGAAGTACAGTTCGTCCCAGCGTATCTACAGTCCTCCATCTTCTCCTCGGGCTGCTGTGTAACCCAGACCTGTCGCTGTGGTGCCCGTAAACTTTTATGGATTCATGAATATTTCAAACACATTTTGTGCTTTAGCATTCCATACAGCAGATCCCGAGGACTCCACAGCCAAAAAATCCATTTAGAAAGCACTAGTCTTGCTTTTTACTCGATTCCTTCCTCCCCTGGAGAGGTCTCCATTTCATCAGCATCAGATTGTCCTACAGAATAGCAGATTTTTTTTTCGTAGCCCAGCAATCAGAGATGAATTGTGTGTGTGTGTGTGTGTGTATATATATATATATATATATATATATATATAGGTACAGATCTCGGGTTCCCGCTAAATAACGCAAAACGACTAAGACCCTAAAAACACCTTGTTTTGGATTAACAGTCATTCTGAGATGATTGAAATCGAATTGATGTAATACACCCAACCATCGCATGCGACTTCCTGTGCCCTACTTCCTGTGCTGTTCCTTGTATTTAGTTCTACATTGTGTTAATCGGAATAGTTTTAGTCATTGGCTGTGTGTGTTATGAAGTGATGCACTGAGAGGTTCTAACTTTATTAGACAGACTGATTTGCATGTATTTAATTAACGTTAACATCAGACTTGGCATGGTTTATTGCTCAGGTTCAAATCCTTTCGAAAGTCTTGGGTGCATTTACACCTGTGTGTGTGTGTGTGTGTGTGTGTGTGTGTGTAAATAATCCATATCTAAATCCAGAAAAGTGTCTACAAAGGTTCTTAAATGGTTTGGTGAAGAACCTTTTACATACATGGAACATTTCCATTCCCAAAAGGTTCTCGATAGCAGAAGAAGGTTCTTTAGACTGTAAAAATGTTCTTTTGGTCACTCAGCAAAAATGGGTTCTTTTAAGAAGCATATACTGAAAGGTTCTTTGGAGAACCAAAAATGGTTCTTCTAGGTCATTATTGCAAAAACCCCTTTTGGTTCTTCATGGCACCTTTATTTTTATAAAACTGTGAAAGTTTAACTTTTTGTCATTCACACGTGACTCTTCTGTAAGGGATAATAAGTGGATTAATGAGTGTTAATTACAAACAGGATAAGCTTGATCAGCAGTAGCCATGGTAACAGTTCGGGATTCTGGAGATGGTGACCTCTGGTGGTGAAAGTAGGGAATATTTTTCTTCAGGTTACTACAGTATACTCTTCTAATTAGAACCTCGAAGAGTTCTATCAGGTGCTTTATATTTATTATAAATTTTCTAGAACATTCTATTTTTTATATCTGAAAGCTATAAAAGCTTCTAAAAGGAACATTTTATAAGAACATTACAGGGTTCTTTGAAGCCTGTGAAAAGGTTCTAAATAGAACTTTTTATAATAATAATCATTACGTGAATAAAACTGAATGCGATATACTGCATGCAAAAATGATTTTACATTGCAACTGAGCATGATTAAAAAAATAAAGGTTCATAAACGGTGCTTTGTTAGCGTGTATGGTTCCATGAAGATACTTTAACATCCATTAAACATTTCTACTGCACTAAAGGTTCTCTGTAGAGGAAGAAGGATTTTTAGACTATAAAAATTTTCTTTATTGATTAAAGTAAATACGGTTCTTTTGAGAAACATTTACTGAACAGATCTTTGGGGAACCAAAAATGGTTCTTCTATGGCATCACTGAGAAAACAGACAAATAAAAAATATAGCAGAATAATGTAAATACAGACATAAAGCAAGATGGCTTATTTGTTCTTACTATAGAACTTACTATCTTACTAAGTTCTCGCATACCACCCCGCTGCTGCGATCCCTCCACTGGCTTCCGGTAGCTGCACTCATCAGATTCAAAACACTGATGCTGGCCTACAAAGCCAAAAATGGACCAGCTCCCTCTTACCTCAAAGCCCTCATCACTCCTCACACTGCACCCCGCACCCTCCGATCTACAGCACTGCTCAACTGGTTCCACCATCTCTCAGGGTAAGAGGCAAGTATACTACAAGACTCTTCTCTGTACTGGCACCAGGATGGTGGAATGAACTTCCCCTAGAGGTCCGGACAGCTGAGTCACTGGATATTTTCAAGCGGCGGTTGAAGACCTACTTATTCAGGAAACACTTCAAGTAGCACTTCTTTCCTTATCATTTGCATTAAAAAAAAAAAGAAAAACACCTTTGACACTTTTTCATTGTAACTCTGAACAAATGTTTTAAACTCATGGTATCTTAAGTATGTAACTTAGTGATCCAGCATTAATGTATTCAATGTTAGAGATTTAAGCACTTATGTACGTCACTCTGGATAAGGGCGTCTGCCAAATGCTGTAAATGTAAATGTAAATGTAAATGTATAGAACCTAAAGGGTTCTTTAGAACTAAGTAAAGAATAGAAAAGTAATGTCATGAGTCGGGTTTCTTGTTTCACATTTTTCATTAGAATGAAATCTAACATTTAACGTCGGTTTGGAATAAGGACGTCGAAGCCCATGCTGCGTTTTAATGTACCGCAGTGTTCCATGACCTTTTGAAATAATTCCCTAGCATGCTGCTTATACTAAGCACTAATAAAGTCTTTCCTTCAGTGTTTTCTTCAAAGCCATGCCCAAAACACATGCCTGAGCTACAATTCATTAACATTAACATTTACACCATGTGGCAGACGGACATATCAGCAGTGTTTGGAAGTGTTTGTTAGGGAACACATACTGATAGTGGTTCACTGGGTCACAGGCTGAGAAAACCACCAGTCTAATAAAGCTGTTGAGGAGGTGCGAGAGTAAGCATAGAGAACACACAGAAGACAACAGATTTTTAAGTGCTAGTTTAAGTTCTTCAGGAAGATGTAGGTCTGGAGGAGTCGTTTGAAAGCAGTCAGAGATTCGACTGATCTGATATCCAGGGGAATTTGTTTCATCAGAACAGAGAAGAGTTTTGATCTTAAGTTTCAGAATCCATTGGTTTGGTTTCTTTAGTAAACGTGTAGGGTTAGGGTTAGGGATTAAAGTTAGGGTTAGGGTTAGGGTTAGGGTTAAGCTTAGGGTTATGTTTAGGCAAGGCAAGGCAAGTTTATTTGTATAGCACATTTCATACACAGAGGTCATTCAAAGTGCTTTACATAGAAATTAGAAAACAGTTTATAAGAGAGAAAAAAAATATATATATATATATATATATATATGTAAAAATAAGACATACGAAAAAATCATAATAAAAACAAAGAACAATTAAAGAAAATAAATGTGATTTCAATAAAAACAGTTTAAAATATGTTAAAAAGAATAAAACAGTAGTAAAAGTGATTTGGATAAAAAGTCCAGTCATTGTGAAGCAGCACAGTGATCATTTAGTAAATGCAGAGTTAAACAGATGTGTTTTTAATCTTGATTTAAAAGTGTCTACTGTTGAAGCACATCTGATCTCTTCTGGAAGCTGATTCCAGCTATAGGTGGCGTAATAACTAAATGCTGACGCACCTTGTTTTGAGTGAACCCTCGGTATCTCTAACTGACCTGATCCTAATGATCTCAGTAGTCTGCTTGGTTTATATTCAGTTAGCATATCTGTAATGTATTTCGGTCCTAAGCCATGAAGTGATTTATAAACGAGTAACAATACTTTAAAATCTATTCTAAATGTAACTGGAAGCCAGTGTAAGGACCTGAGGACTGGAGTGATGTGCTCACATTTTTTGGTTCTGGTCAGAATTCTGGCAGCAGCGTTCTGTATGAGCTGCAGCTGTCTAATGGTCTTTTTGGGGATCCCAGTTTAGACCAGAACGCTTATATTGCAAGTGCACTTGTGGTGAGAAAGCCATCCGAATCAACCAGCTGTTTTAAATTGACTTGTATAATGGCTCTCCAATCAAACAGGTGATTTTAAACACTGTTGTTCTGATGAAAACTTGATTTCTGATCAGACTGATCAATTATAATGTCTAGAGCTAAAAAGGCTACAATCATATCACAGAACCATTAAGTCTTTGCCTTTAAAGGAAGACAGAACATCAGGAACATTAACTCTGACCAATGAAAGGACAGTTTACTCACATGGGACCTGCTTAAACACATTTTGCAGAGTAGAGGAGTGGATGAACAGAGGAGGGAGTGTGATGTTGCAATATATCTGGATGTCAATGCAGTAGAAATACCTAGAGACCTTGTTTGATCTGATTGGTTGCTTGTTAATGGCAAATAACTAAAGACGGCTGCAGGAACGAGTTCTAAATCTCAGATATAAGTCACATGATAGAACTTCCTGCTTTATCGTCCTGAAATCGATGGCTTTTTATGAATGTCTGTACTGTAGCTAACCCAAGCTCAAAATATTCTCAGGTTATACCTAGGATATGAAATCTATCAGTAAAACCCCACACGTCATCATTTAAGTTTTACTTGTTGTTACGAGCGTTATTCTGATGGTTATTTTTTTTTTCACAAATGAATTAATATATCAGAATAGAATTAATACAACAATAGAATTAATTCATTTAATTTCTTTACAAATACCAGTTTTAATGATTTACATTTCTTTTTATTTCACAGCTCCATAAAAAAACATCCTTCTAAATGCAGTTTTCTGTGAGGTCAGTTTTTCTATGTGGACATCAATTTCCCAAACATGGCCTCCAGGAACTACACTTCCCAACCTAAACGTTTAGAATCTACACAATGTTTGCCTCTGTATAAATAAATTATTTACAAGCTCATTAATTTCTAAAATGAATGGTTAAATGAACAGCATTGCTATTGGAGGAACACTACTGAACAACAGTAGCTACTAAAGACTACAACATTAGTCTTTTGATCGTCACGGACAGTCAGGATCCAGGGATCCTCTTGACCATAGGTTAGCATTTTGAGTGACATATATTTCGGTCTGTCTTGCCCTCGTACTCTGTTTCAAGTGTTCGTCGTTGCATGTCTTTTGATGTTTTTTGGGGCTGCAGGAAAACCACGTGAGGAAGACTGGGATGAACACGATGCCGTGCAGCAAACCGAATACCATGACAAGAAACATGATTTTAAAGAAGGTTCGAAAGATGTGGTTCTTGGAGGCGGATAACACCAAGACGCCAATTATGGTGGACAAAGCACCTTGAAGTATGGGATACCCCAAACAGAACAAGGCGTCGATAGCCCGCTCGTTTGCTATTTCTTTCTTACTCGAGACGAAGGAGTAGGAAATATGGGCTGAAAAGTCGACAGTGAAACCAATACACACAACCAGAATGATCATGGAAATGGAGTCTAGATTTACTTTCCATAACGCCATGAAGCCTGCAACCCCGGTGATTACCGATCCGATGGAGAATGTGACCCAGAGAGAGCACAGGGGATTGGGGATCAAGATAAGTGAGATGACCAGCATGACCGCTGCAGTGACGCCCACGTTCTGAACAGTGCTGCTCACTATCACGGTGTATTGATCCAAGTAGATGAACATGGGATGATACACCAGGAGTTTTGCTGCTCTACAGTATTCAGCTGTGTTTTTGAGTTCGTTAAACATCGTTATCTCCATCGTAGAGTTAACAATGTCTATAGTCTGGACAAAAACCCGAGAGGCCACGATTGTCTCGTTTATGATGTTCACATCTTGCTCGAAATCAGGTAAAAGTTTAAAGAAGCTTGGCAGATTGGTTTTGAAAACAATTTCGTTGTTTGCGTCTTGTCCTGTGTTTTCAGTAAACGTCATATAAGTGTCAAGCCAAGAAGTACAGAGATCCCCGTCGACAAAACTGAGCTTCTTGAAGTCTTCCATGCAGCGGTCTAGCTCAGATCTTCTGCATTTATCCCAGTACGGAAACTTCTCCATCACTACCACCATGACGTTCGGGCCGTAACTGGAAAAGAACTTGTCCTGGTCTTTGTAAAATATGTTTACATATGAGTCGTCTGCTGCTAGATGTTGCATTTCGGTCCCCTGTTCCAAAAGAAAGCAGCCGTAAATTCCAACGGCGAGATACCCCAGGTACAGAAATATCACACACACCTTGGTCGGTGACTTGGTAAGAAAGGGGCCGTAGTACTTTTTGAAGAAATGATTAACTGGCTGCTCTTTCTCAGTGCCAGTCTGCCAGTCAAATTCCCCACCTGTGCAGCAGAGGCTGTATGCCTTGGATCTACCCACTGGGTGCACAAGTGGGATCTTCAAGCAGGTCAGCCAGTGTCGGTTCCCAGCTTCTCGCCTCCCGTTGAGGGCCAGGAAGCCTCCAAAGAAGGTGATGTTGTACAGGAAGCAGAATAAAATGGCTGTGCTGGTATACAAGCAGAAGACCTGGACAGAGGCAAAGTCACTCGTGAGACCGATGTAGAAGCCCAGCACATTGGTGAGCGTCGTGATGGTAATGGACATGGCGGCTTCTTTGTAAGTGTCAGCCATGCGCTTCTCAACGCTGTCTCTGACGTTAGTCTGCTGCCAGTTGGCCAGCATGATGAACATATCATCAACACCAATGCCTGGGAAGCAGAGACCGATCAAAAAGGTAAACAAAAAGGTAAACAAATATAGCGTGAGAAATGTTTTTTGACATTCTTTCTACCTGAGCAGGAAATAATTAAAAAAAAATTTAAATTTACATTTATTTACATCTTCATACTTTCTAAAAAAATACTTTTTATAATTTTTGAACAATAGATATTTCTATTACTGTTTTGGCCAGTTGATTGCTGATGAGGTTTTTTCTTATTAAGCATATTTAAATGTGCATAATTATCAAAATCATGTTTGTGTCACAGGAAACATTTTTAGTGATACATCAAATTCTTTCAAGAATTTCAAGTAGGCGGAGCTTAAAGTGGTCCAGTGGTCCATTCCCCCCAAAAATAGATGGTTCTACGTAGAAACCTTGGAGAGGGATGAAGCTCTATTCATTCATTCATTCATCTTCTACCGCTTATCCGAACTACCCGAACTAAGGCAGGATACACCCTGGACAGAGTGCCAACCCATCACAGGGCACACGCACACACTCTCATTTACTCATGCAATCACACACAAGGAGGAGGCGGGAATGGAACCCCAACCCTGGAGGTGTGAGGCGAACGTGCTAACCACTAAACCACTGTGCCCCCCTGGGATGAAGCTCTACATCTCTATAATTGTAGAATACATACAATGAAGTGGGTGCCATTACTTTTGGAGCTTTAACAGTGAGAGATGTTTTGGAATGACATGTTTATGAATGGCAATTCTAGAAAAGATCAAAGAGTTGATTAAATTAGAGTTATCATTACTACACTTAATAATAAAGGGTCTTAAATGGTTCTTTGTCTTTAGGGTATATGGCTCTATAAAGAACCTTCAACATCCATGGAAAGTTTTCAAAAAAAGCTACTTTGTAGCAGAAAAAAAACGGTGGCTTAGTGGTTAACACGTTCTCCTCACACCTCCAGGGTTGGGGGTTCGATTCCCGCCTCCTCCTTGTGTGTGTGGAGGGTGTATCCTGCCTTGATGCCCAATGACGCACAGGCTCCCCGTCACCCGAGGTAGTTCGGATAAGCGGTAGAAGATGAGTGAGTGAGAACCATATTAGGTTCTATATAGAACTGTTCCTTTTAAAAGTTACCAAATAAACCATTGAGGAACCTGTTTTACAAATTGGTTTTCAGACATCTGTAGATCTGTTTATCTCACCCAGAATTAAGAAAGGCGAGTTAGCCACAGTTAGGACGAACGGCACTCCGGCGTACAGCAACAAGCCAAAACTGCTGATGACGGCCATTCCGGCAGAAAGAACGCCCACGACCGCCACCCACAGCCTGTTCCTCACGTTATCCAATCTAAAAGGCAGAAGAGGAACGTTTTTACAATGCTGTAGTCACACAGAGAATTCTCAAACCTCATTGGTCAGAAGGTGCGGATTTGATATTGTTTCTATACTAACAATTTCCACAGCAACCTAACAGCCAACAAATGATTTGTGTAATCTGGTGGTAATAATAACGACATTAACAACTTGTTATTTGACAAATAAAAACAAACTAAATTTATTTTTGAGGTGTTTTTTTAAGCAATTTATGGAAGGGGTCTCCAGTGTCAGTTCTTTGTCACAGAAGAGTTTACGATTCTTCCGGTTCTTTTTTTTTTTTTTTTTTTTTTTGAGGGAAGGACTGTTTATAGCTGATATAAAGTAAGCAAGAACCGGAGCTCAGTGGTTTACAGGTTGTTCCACACCTATCCTGGGCCAAAGGAGGTGAATATGTGTAGATTTGGGGAAAGCAGTATAATAACAAGGCCTACATTAAGTTTATGGTACTGATAAGTGTAAAGCTTCTAATTAACAGCTTTAACATTTTGTGTGCTGATTTGCTTGTGGGAGATTTGGACAGATAAAAAAACTTACCGCATACATGATACAATGGAAAACACGATTGCAAGGACGTAGGTGATGGAAAAAAACGGGAGGCCGTCAGTAGTGTGTTTCTGCACCTCCTCCTGTCTGGATAGTGAGGTAAAGTGAGATATCTGCAGAAAATAAAAAAAATAAAAATAAAATTGTAAAAAACTTTAATAATCAGAGGGAGGGGGGCACGGTGGCTTAGTGGTTAGCATGTTCGCCTCACACCTCCAGGGTCGGGGTTCGATTCCCGATGACGCCTGATTGATGCCCGATGACGCCTGAGATAGGCACAGGCTCCCCGTGACCCGAGGTAGTTCGGATAAGAGGTAGAAGATAAATGAATGAATGAATAATCAGAGGGTTCATATAAACAATAAAGGTTCAAGTGTCAAATCAATTAAAGGATTAAATAATCAGCAGCATGGTGGAGTGATGAAGCATAACATGATGTTCAATACTTACTAAAATTTATTCCAGAATAATGGAATTATCCGTTTACAATTACAAGTAATATTACCAAAAACAACAGCTATCAAAGATGTTCTCTTTAATTTCTCTCATGATGTTAGTAATAAATCGGTCAATTTTTTTTTTTTTTTTTTTTTTTTAAAGCACTGAATCTGAAGACTCCTTTCATAAATAAACTTCAAATAAACTTCTTACAGAAAACTTGAAACATTTTTTATATGTCACACTAATACATTAGAATGAGAGCATCAGTAAAAAACTGTATTATTATTATTATTATTATTATTATTATTATTATTATTATTATTATTATTGTCTGCCAGCATTATTTGAACCGTACCTTTACATTCTTGTTGCTGGCTTCAGCATAAAGAGTTTGATGGAATGCTTTCAACCAGTCGTTAGAACCGGAGATATCTTTTAGAAAATAGAACAGCCTGACTGCTTGGACACTTTGAATGATATTTCCAGATGTTTTCACACCACCGAGTTCAGATCCGAGAAAAAGTTGTTTGTTTCTAAAAGTATAAATTGGGAAAGTTAGGTTTATCTTCCCAACTTGGCCTGCGTTACTTTCAGAGATGTCTATGATGCCGTTGCTGACACATTCTCCATCCACGGTGGTGCACAGATCCCGGAAGCCTACCTCCGTCTGTCCGAGCTTCACCGAAAGACTGTTCACTTTGTCGTTAACACGAAGAACTTCTTCGAATAGACTCTTTGTGAAAATGTTGCCTCCGTTTTCAGCAGACAGGATGGTTATAGCGTACTTCCCTTCAGAGTAAAGTCTTTGACTTGAGAACATGGAGTCGTTATTTGGGAAGTTCTCCATCACAAAAAGCCTTGCTGCCTTCGACGATCCATTGATAGGCGTGAACTGGTTCTCTATGTCATTATCCTCAAGCTCGCTGAGAAAAAGCAAGCCTCCTCCGAACCCCAGGGACATGAGAAGAGGAATGATGATGAACCACACAGGAGAAGAACCCACCACATGTCCGAGCTTCTCAAAGAGCCTGGAGAACGGCTTCTCGATGCAGTCGGTCCGACAGCATGACATGATGCTCAGAGGGGAAGCAGTAAACTATGTAGAGCCATCTAGCTGAATAATGGAGATTGATTCTTTATATAGGTTTTATATGTCTACTGAGTGATTCATGAGCCAGCCTCTTTTCGAAGAAGTGGGCAGCTGGAAAACAAACAGGGAAGTAATATTTCTTTACTAATTGGTCACTGAATAGGTTCATAGGACACAAAATATGACACTGGGTTATTCCCACTCTTTACTATATAGCATCTCAATACTGTTAAATCCTGTAATAAAAAGAGTCTTAAAGTGATATTAATCATGAGGTATTATGAATTATATTCGTTCCACTCCTACTGATCTACAAACCTGTACGGATTGTAACACTTTTCCAAATAATTTATTAATCAATCGATTCTCTCAATTTACTTATATGCATAAATTAAACATTCTCATTTTCATTCTCACACACAGCGAGGGTCGAACCATGTCTAAAACGTAAAACGTAGGCAGGATAGGAGGAGGGAGATGTGCCTTTCTGAGCCTTCGTAAGAAGTAGAGACGCTGCTACTGTAGGCTTTCTTGGTGATGGAGCTGGTATTGAGTGACCAGGTGAAGTTCTCCCCTAGATGAACACCAAGAAATTCAGTGCTCTTGATGATCTCTACAGACATCCTTTGATGTTCAGCGGAGAGTGTTCGCTCTGTGCTCAACTGAAGTCAACAAACATCTCTTTAGTTTTATCAACATTCAGAGAAAGGTTGTTGGCTCTACACCAGGCAGTTAGCTGTTGCACCTCCTCTCTGTATGCTCCTCTCTGTATCGTTCTTGTTGATGAGACCCACCACGGTCGTGTCATCGGTGAACTTGATGATATAGTTCGATCTGTGCATTGCTGCACAGTCGTGAGTCATCAAGGTGAACAGCCGTGGACTGAGCACGCAGCCCTGAGGGGCTCCAGTGTTCAGGGTGGTGGTGCTGGAGATGCTGTTCCCGATCCGGACTGACTGAGGTCTCCCAGTCAGGAAGTCCAGGATCCAGTTGCAGAGTGAGGTGTTTAGTCCCAGCAGGCTCAGTTTCTCAATCAGGTGCTGAGGGATGATTGTATTGAATGCTGAACTAAAGTCTATGTACAGCATTAGTACTTAAGTGTCTTTATTGTCCAGGTGGGTGAGGGCTAAATGGAGTGCCCGTGGTATATATGATATGTGAACTGTAGGGGTGGTAACTGGGTCTTGATGTGCCTCATGATGAGCTTCTCGAAGCACTTCATAACGATGTGTGTGAGTGCGACGGGACTGTAATTCTTGAGGCAGGACACTGTAGACTTCTTTGGGACGGGGACAATGGTGGTTGTTTTGAGGCACGTAGGAACAACAGAGCTGCTCAGGGAAATGTTGAAGATGTCAGTAAAGCATCCTCTAGCTGTTCTGCACATTCCCTGAGCACCCTGCCAGGAATGTTGTCTGGTCCAGCAGCCTTCTCTGGGATGACTCTGCATAGAGTTCTCCTCACGTCAGCCGTGGATAGACAGAGTACCTGATCGTTGGGGTGAGGGATAGTCTTCTTTGCCGCTACGTTGTTCTGCACCTCAAACCAAGCATAGAAGTCATTAAATGCATCTGGAAGGCATCACTATTACAAGCAGGTAAAGTGTCTTGTAGTTGAAACTTTGTCTCATTCCCTATGTCTGCTATATAAAGTTGAAATGACAGTAAAAGCTTCTTGACTTGACCAGAAATACAGAATAAGCCGTACTGTTTATGATGTAGAATAGGACGTAAGTAGTATGATGCTATTTCACAGATATTTTTTAGAATCATGACATAAAATTCCAAGTAAATAAAATGCCATTTCAGGTCTGGGGTTCAACATATTGTCACATTCAAAACACAAAGATAAATGACATAAATACTTCCATTTTTATAAGCACTGATTAGATAGATAAGCAATTTTATATTTATTAAAGCAACATTGTTTTATTGAACTTTTTAATGACTCTATATAATGGTTAAAGATAAGAACATCCAGTTTGACCTTATTTTCTCTTCTCTTGTTTCCGTGTTCAGTAGCGCTGACCGGTTACCACAGGACATTGACACTGCTGAGAGAATGATAGAGAGAGAGAGAGAGAGAGAGAGAGAGAGAGAGAGAGAGAGAGAGAGAGAACTGAAGCTGTCCACATGTTCAAGTCTGAGTTCAAGTTTCTGGAGATTCTCATGTTCTCGCTGTTTCCTCACAATTCACAAAAACATACAGGTGGAAGAGAACGTTACTCTAATTGCCCCTAATAGGGAATGTGTGTGTAAATTTTGCCCTGTTGTAAGCATTGGACTGTTATCCAAGCATGTGTAAATCCTCCCACTTTGGACCCAATGTTCCCAGTATAGGCTCATTTACATTACATTTACAACATGTCTCTTATCCAGAGTGACGTACAAAAGTGCTTTTAAGTCTCCATCATTGAAAACATTAACTGTGGTTCACTAGATTACAGAACTAAGACACCAGGAGCCTAAAACACTGTTCAAAGCTTTTTTTTAAAAAAAAATACACACATAAAACAAACAGGGGAGACAGAGCTAGTTGAAGTATTTCATGAAGAAGTTGGTCTTATTTGAAGATATGCAGTGACTCAGCTGTCCGGACCTCTAGGGGACGTTCATTCCACCACCTTGGTGCCAGAACAGAAAAGAGTCTTGTTGTATATTTACGTCTTACCCTGAGAGAGGCTAGAAACACTGTGACACTTGATCAGTATACAGAACTCACTAAAATAATATATAATATATATTTATAATAAATAAATAAACCCAACAAAAGTTACCAGTTCCCAAATGTTCGGCACTTAAACTTGTTAAAGACAGCCTTACTGTAACTCTGAAAAAAGTAGTTAAATTAAATTCTAAATTAATATTTAAAATGAACCATGTGTCATATGTCACATGACTGAGTCACGCGTCTCACTGGTCACACATAACTGCTTCCTATTTTACCTAAAGTCTAGTGTCTAGAGTGTCAGTGTTTAAGTTCTGGATGCTGTGTGTCTCATTGTCCTGTGTTTGTTGTCATGTGACCAATGTTACTGCCTATAGAGTGTTTCTTTGTTTATTATCTGACATAATGTAGGCTGATAAAGTCAGTTGGAAAGTAAGAAGATATTTGTACATTTCATACATTATTTCTTAAGTAATGTGGTAGTTCTTTGAACTTGGGTTACTTAAAATGAACATATTTACCGCCGTGGGCCAGGTTCGATTACTGGTCAAGGTGCCAACCACCCTCTAAGAGGATAACTTTAACAAATACATAAATGTTTATTTATTTACTTATTTATTTATTTATTGTATCCCAACAAGCGGCAGCCAAAAGACAACAAAAACCGGTGTAAGAAATAATAATACTTTTAATACGGTACTTTAAGACGATGTACTGTACGTTGTATTTAAATATTGCATTTTAAACGATTTTACTTATGACACCCTTTCTGCTATATAACCTGCTATATGCTCAATCTGAATCTTTCTGAATCTTTTTTTTTCCTTCCTTCGGTTGCTTCCTGTTCGGCGTCGCGACAGCAGATCACATAGTCTGCATATTAGTTTTGGGACAGGTTTTACACCTGATGCCCTTCCTGATGCAACCTTCCCATTTTTGTCCGGGCTTGGGACTGGCACTGAATATTAACTCTTCAGTGGCTGAGTTAGAGCCCTGCTCAGGAATCGACCCCAGGCCGCGGTGATGAGATCACGGGATCCTGCAGATGGACCACTTGGCAGCTTCAATCAGTAAAGCTGAACGCTGACACATGAGGGGCGTTGGGTCCTGTTCTACAGCAGCACAAATTGTAAAATCTTTTTTCTCTCACAAGGGCCTGCCTTTTACATTTACAGTATTTGGCAGACGCCCTTATCCAGAGTGACTTACATTTGAGTGACCCTCAACTGAGCAATTGAGGGTTAAGGGACTTACGCAGGGGCCCAGCAGTGGCAGCTCGGTGGACCTGGGATTTGAACTCTTAACCTTCCAATTGATCCAACACCTTAAACACTAAGCTACCCCATCCCCAGTGTGCTCTCATTAATGCATCTGCAAACACAACTGATTTCTAACAAACGCAAAACACTTCTAGTAAAATTATAAAAATATAATATTCTTAATATTCCCTAATATAGTCTTCTAAATTAAATTAATTCCAAACACTCCTTATAAGCACCCATGAGGTGATTAAACTCCATGCTAAAATTGAGTGAAGTGGGGAATATCTTTTTGTGGTGCTTCACAGGAGCGATTCTAGAATTTTCATTTTAGGGGGGCTCAGCCCCCAGGGTAGGGTTGTATACTACTAACCTTATTGCAATCCACTATTCCATTGTATTCCCTGTATTTCACTGTAAAAAAATGAAAAATTTAGATGTGACCAGTCACTAGAAAATTTTGAGTTGTGAGTTGTGCCATTTAGTGCTTTCAGACAATATAATGATCAGTTCAGTTCACTTTATTTATAAAGCACATTTAAAACAGCCACAGGACTGACCAAAGTGCTGTACAATAACAGGTGTTAATAAATAAAAAATAAAATAAAAAAAAATAAAATTATATTAAGACAGGAGAAGTAATAAAAAGCGAAATAGAATTAAACAATGCAAAGATACACACTAAAGCACTAAAACAAGCAATACTAGAACAATTAGAAACAGTAAGAAGAGAATGAAAAGGAAAACTATAGAAATGCCGAGGAAAAGAGATACGTTTTTAAAAGGGACTTAAAGATGGACAGAGAGGGTGCTAATCTTAATTCTATTGGCAAATCATTCCAAAGCTGTGGCCCAATTACTGAGAAAGCTCGATCCCCTCTATGCTTGAGTCTAGAAACGGGAACAGAGAGGAGGTTCTGGTTGCCTGATCTTAGCCTTCTGGAAGGAGAGTACGGATGTAATAACTCAGATAAATAAATAGGAGCTTGATTATGCAGGGCCTTAAAGACAAATAAAGGTATTTTAAAACGAATTCTGTAATCAATAGGCAACCAGTGAAGAGTCCTCAGAAGAGGGGTAATGTGATCGCTTTTGCGCTTTTTTAAGAGAAATCTGGCAGCAGCATTTTGAACCAATTGTAAACGGTTAATTTGTTTTTTGGCAACACCACAGTATAGAGAGTTACAATAGTCTAAACGAGATGTGATTAGAGCATGTACTGCCATCTCTAAGGTTTTATCAGTTAAAAAGTGCCTAATTTTTGATAAAATGCGTAGCTGATAAAAACTCAATCTAATGACAGCGGAAACTTGTTTATCAAATTTTAAGGACTCGTCTAAGAGAACAGATTCCGTACCTGCGGAGACCTAAAGACGGAAAGACATCCTAGGTCAGTTTTGGTGACCTTTGCACTTTCTGTGGGGCCGAACACTATCACCTCAGTTTTATCTTCATTTAAAAACAGAAAGTTTTGGGCTAGCCAAGCTTTAACTTCATATAAGCACAATAAAAGGGATGTAATGGATGAGGGGTCATTTTTCTTAAAAGGTAAATAGATTTGGGTATCGTCCTCGTAAAAGTGAAACGACACTCCGTATTTCCTCAGAATGGAGCCCAGTGGTAACATGTACAGGGAAAACAGGGAAGGTGCCAGAATTGAACCTTGATGAAGACCACACGACAGCGATGATGTGTGTCTGTAATCATTTCTGTGCATGGCTGCATATTTGTAATGCCGAAATACACAATAATATGTTTTACATTTTAAAAGGTCCATCCATCCATCCATCCATCTTCTACCGCTTATCCGGGGCCGGGTCGCGGGGTCAGCAGTCTGAGCAGGGACACCCAGACTTCCCTCTCCCCAGACACTTCCTCCAGCTCCTCCGGGGGAATACCGAGGCGTTCCCAGGCCAGCCGAGAGACATAGTCCCTCCAGCGTGTCCTAGGTCTTCCCCGGGGCCTCCTCCCGGTTGGACATGCCCGGAACACCTCCCCAGGGAGGCGTCCAGGAGGCATCCGGAACAGATGCCCGAGCCACCTCAGCTGACTCCTCTCGATGTGGAGGAGCAGCGGCTCTACTTTGAGCTCCTCCCGAGTGACCGAGCTCCTCACCCTATCTCTAAGGGAGCGCCCAGCCACTTTGCGGAGGAAACTCATTTCGGCCGCCTGTATCCGGGATCTTGTCCTTTCGGTCATGACCCAAAGCTCATGACCATAGGTGAGGGTAGGAACGTAGATCGACTGGTAAATAGAGAGCTTCGCCTTGCGGCTCAGCTCTTTCTTTACCACAACAGACCGGTATATCGACCGCATCACTGCAGAAGATACACCGATCCGCCTGTCAATCTCCCGCTCCATCCTTCCCTCACTCGTGAACAAGACCCCAAGATACTTAAACTCCTCCACTTGAGGCAGGAGCTTTCCACCAACCTGAAGGGGGCAAGCCACCCTTTTCCAGCTGAGAACCATGGCCTCGGACTTGGAGGTGCTGATTCTCATCCCCGCCGCTTCACACTCGGCTGCAAACCGTCCCAGTGCACGCTGAAGGTCCTGATTTGAAGAAGCCAACAGGACAACATCATCTGCAAAAAGCAGAGACGAAATCCCGTGGTCCCCAAACTGGACTCCCTCCGGCCCCCGACTGCGCCTAGAAATCCTGTCCATATAAATAATGAACAGGACCGGTGACAAAGGGCAGCCCTGCCGGAGTCCAACATGCACCGGGAACAAGTCTGACTTACTGCCGGCAATGCGAACCAAACTCCTGCTCCGGTCATATAGGGACCGGACAGCCCTTAGCAGAGGGCCCCGGACCCCATACTCCCAGAGCACCCCCCACAGATCACCACGAGGGACACAGTCGAATGCCTTCTCCAGATCCACAAAGCACATGTGGACTGGTTGGGCAAACTTCACTTGATTGGGAGGAACGGCCCCCCCGACCTGAACCCGAGTGGTGTTCTGTTATTGGACTTCTGTGCTAGTCATAGTTTGTCCATAACGAACACCATGTTCTAGCATAAGGGTGTCCATCAGTACACATGGCATCAGGACACCCTAGGTCGGAAGTCGATGATCGACTTTGTGGTTGTTTCATCTGACCTCCGGCCATATGTCTTGGACACTCGGGTAAAGAGAGGGGCGGAGCTGTCAACTGATCACCACCTGGTGGTGAGTTGGATCCGACAGACTTGGCAGACCCAAACGTACTGTGAGGGTCCGCTGGGAACGTTTGGCAGAGTCTCCGGTCAGAGAGATCTTCAACTCCCACCTCCGGCAGAGCTTCAACCAGATCCCGAGGGAGGTTGGAGACATTGAGTCCGAGTGGACCATGTTCTCCAACTCTATTGTCGACGCGGCCGCGCGGAGCTGTGGCCGTAAGGTCTCCGGTGCCTGTCGCGGCGGCAATCCCCGAACCCGGTGGTGGACCCCGGAAGTAAGGGATGCCTTCAAGTTGAAGAAGGAGTCCTATCGAGCCTGGTTGGCTCGGGGGACTCCGGAGGCAGCTGATAGGTACCGGAGGGCCAAGCGAGCTTCAGCCCGGGTGGTTGCAGAGGCAAAAACTCGGGTCTGGGAGGAGTTCGGTGAGGCCATGGAGAAGGACTATCGGTTGGCCTCGAAGAAATTCTGACAAACCGTCCGGCGCCTCAGGAGGGGGAAGCAGTGCCCTGCTCACACTGTTTACAGTGGGAGTGGGAATCTGCTGACTTCGACTGGGGACATTCTTGGATGGTGGAAGGAGTACTTCGAGGATCTCCTCAACCCCACCGACATGTCTTCCACTGAGGAAGCAGAGGCAGAGGGCTCGGTTGAGGACTCGTCGATCCCCCAAGCTGAGGTCACTGAGGTGGTTGAGAAGCTCCTCAGTGGCAAGGCACCGGGGGTGGATGAGATCCGCCCTGAGTACCTCAAGTCTCTGGATGTTGTGGGGCTGTCTTGGTTGACACGCCTCTGCAACATCGCGTGGCGGTTGGGGACAGTGCCTCTGGACTGGCAGACTGGGGTGGTGGTCCCTCTGTTTAAGAAGGGGGACCGGAGGGTGTGTTCCAACTACAGGGGATCACACTCCTCAGCCTCCCCGGAAAAGTCTATGCCAGGGTACTGGAGAGGAGAATTCGGCCGATAGTCAAACCTCAGATTCAGGAGGAACAATGCGGGTTTCGTCCCGGTCGTGGAACACTGGACCATCTCTATACCCTCACTAGGTTGCTGGAGGGTTCATGGGAGTTTGCCCAACCATTTTAAAAGGTCAATTAAAATAAATCATGGTCGTTTTCTAAAGTATGTTTTCATGGGTGTTAATCGCTTCATTTTTGTTGGAAGAAAAAACAACTATCACACTGTGATAAGGGCTGAAGTTGAACGCAGCGAAGACGCATTGGATGAGAAACCGAACTGTGTATTGGTCCAGTAAACTGCAATTACAAGAACTGCACCGATGCAGATGTCATATCATAGCAATCCATCAATAAAAGCACACACACCTTGTACTCTCTGATGTTCGCTCTGCTCGGCGTCCCTGCGGATTGAAAAATGCGCTGAATCCACGCAGACTAAGTTCAGGGGAGGAGCCGAAACATGACGCAGCTTGTCGCCGCTTCAAATGCGTTTTTAAATGGGACTGAAGCGATCAAAAAATAATTAATCAAATTATTTTTTAGGGGGGCTGGGCAGAAGTTTAGGGCTAAAGCCCCCCTAAAAAGGGTCTAGTGACGCCCCTGGTGCTTCATAAATTTGAGTTTGGAAACGAGTTTATTTCCTGGATACGACTTTTATACGTTTTTCCCCAGGAGAGCGTTCACACTAATAATGTTCCAGCTCCAGCTATTTTAGGCTGAGATGAGGAACACTGCACTTTGCATCTTTGTATTATTATCACTTTATTGTTCATTGAAAATAAACCATCACTTTACGCTGATGATTTGTTACCCATTTCTAATCCGATTTCCTCTAATATGTAGATTTACATCTATTTTATCCGTGCTGGAAAAAAATTGGTTTGTTTTCTGAGTATAAATAAACTCAAACGTCATAAAAGAGTGTTTCCCTGTTTACACATTTGCTTTAGAGGTCTTGCCAATAAAACTAGATCCTACCTGCTCCTATATCTGCAAATCTTTCTTCCTTGTTGTATCAGATTAAGTCCAACTTTCAGAGATGGAACAATCTGCCTCTATCACCGATTGGTCCGATGAATGTAGTGATAATAAATATTCTGTCTGAGTTCCTCCTTGTTTTTTGGTGCATTCTTTTTCTCATTGTGAGCGTTTCTTTAAAACTACCCACCAGATTGATAACAATTTTACAGAAAATGTTTTTAGCCATGGTTCACCATGCACCATTGGGGGCAAACTCATGTACATCTACCTCCTTGTTGGCATTGCTCACTTCACCCCATCCTTTGTGTTGTATGTTACTTCCTTTACACGTTGTCGTCTCCATCCTTCGGATCTGATACCTCAACATTCATGTTGTTACTGGAGAATCACACGTTTCCACCATCTCTTACCGATCCTGTTTTCAGGACTTTTCAGCTATCAAGACTCATAAGGAAGATACCTTTTGTAACCATGTAAACATCATCTAAACAATTGTACTGTAGTCGTTACTTCCTTATTAGCTAGTTGTATTTTACTCCACTGGAAAATGATAAGCCTCCAATTACATCTGAATGGATTGTTGATGTCATTTATTTTAGATTAGATTAGTTTAAGATAAGATTATCTGTTTGTTTATAATCTAGTCATGTCAGTCTCTGATCTTGTTTTAATTTGTACCCGTAGATGAAAGTGATATAATTGCTTGTTGTAGTGATATAACACTTATTAAACAAAGGAAAACAACAAAATGAGTATTTCAATATGTTTATTTTCTATTTATTGTCCCCTTTAATACTGTATATGTAATTCTATTTCTATTATTATTGTAAATCTATTTTAGTTTTTATTCTACATTTATGACACAAATAAAATAAAACAAATTGAAAATTTGTACTTGATTTGTATCTGAAATATACTGTAAGATCATATGAATGAAGTATCATAAAACATATTCATTAAATATGAAATTTGTATTAAGGATGAGGGGGGCACGGTGGCTTAGTGGTTAGCACGTTCGCCTCACACCTTCAGGGTTGGGGGTTCGATTCCCGCCTCCACCTTGTGTGTGTGGAGTTTGCATGTTCTCCCCGTGCCTCGGGGGTTTCCTCCGGGTACTCCGGTTTCCTCCACCGGTCCAAAGACATGCATGGTAGGTTGATTGGCATCTCTGGAAAATTGTCCATAGTGTGTGATTGCGTGAGTGAATGAGAGTGTGTGTGCCCTGCAATGGGTTGGCACTCCGTCCAGGGTGTATCCTGCCTTGATGCCCGATGACGCCTGAGATAGGCACAGGCTCCCCGTGACCCGAGGTAGTTGGAAAGTCGGATAAGCGGTAGAAAGTGAGTGAGTGAGAGTGAGTATTAAGGACGACGCCTGACCCAAACATGACCAGACTTTAGACTTTATTTTCCATTCAGTTTACTGAGTTTAACAATGATTGCATGGTAGCAGCTCTATGAGCACAAGGTAACTTATTGTGAATGACAGAAATGTGTGTGATATAAATATGAAAGTTAGTAGTATAACTGTAGTTAACTGCATATTGATCTATAGGTGGATAGTGTGATAAATAAATATGTACATAGTATTAATTAAAGCCTTAATGTTAATGTTGATTGCTGTCTGTGTTACCGTAGAAAAAGATTTGGCTGAACTCCTGAGTACATCCAAGGGTGCTAATACTTTATTGGGAAAATACAGAGAACTAGAAAAGCTTTTTTTTTTTTGTTTTTTAACCAAGCCAAATTAAAAGCATATACTTGGGCTCTGTTACGTTGAACAGGATGAACAGGAACAAATGTTTCATCTCTCGGTTGTAGTGAGGTTTGAGTCGAGTTGTTGGAAACAGAACGCAGCGCTGCTCTGCATGTCTCAGAGCTGTCACTTATACATTCACTTCTCCTTTTACGCATCCAGAAAAATGGAAATAGACTCACATCCTGTTTCAGAGAGAGAGAGAGATCAGTTTGAGTTTTCTTCTTGACCTTCCTTTCAAGTTTGTATATTGTACACAAACACACACACACACACACACACTTCACTTATCTGAACATTCTGTTTACTGAAACTCTCCACATCATTAGCGAGAACATCGATACACACCTGAGAAAATCTCTCTGCTGTAGAGAGTGAGAAGGACAGAGAGGTGCAATGAATAGATTTCCACTCACTCACTCACTCACTCACTCATTTTCTACCGCTTATCCGAACTACCTCGGGTCACGGGGAGCCTGTGCCTATCTCAGGCATCATCGGGCATCGAGGCAGGATACACCCTGGACGGAGTGCCAACCCATCGCAGGGCACACACACACACTCATTCACTCATGCAATCACACACTACGGACAATTTTCCAGAGATGCCAATCAACCTACCATGCATGTCTTTGGACCGGGGGAGGAAACCGGAGTACCCGGAGGAAACCCCCGAGGCACGGGGAGAACATGCAAACTCCACACTCACAAGGCGGAGGCGGGATTCGATAGGTTTCTATCTCCCATAGATTTCCAGCAAAGTAAAATAACATAAAGTCTAAACCAGCTCTTATCATGTCACTCTCCAGCATGTAAATCACTGCATTTTTGTTTTGCATCTGTACTGATGACTATACAGTATATCCTTTATGTTCGTACTTAACACTGAATCCTGTCTCTTCATAATCTGACCTTTCACACTGTACACTCCTAAACCCTGCTGTAACCTTCTTCTCATTTGCATATTAACGTATCAACGATCCTGATTGGATAAATCCAGCGCGTGACCTCTTTAAATAACGGCTCGTCTCACGCTTTCACATCAGTGAGGAACAAAGTTCAGGTCTGTGCTTCTGCACCCGAGCAGCTTCTGTTATCTTTCACAGCTTTATCATCTTTTTTACTCTTTATAACTTTGTCGTCTAGTCGACCAGACGTTCGTTCGTCCGTATCGGTCTTCAGTTAATTTCTCAGTGTGACGTATTTCCCCCTCTCTACACCACACATTTCTGTGATGTTCAGTGTTTTGTCTCCTGACTGTATCTACCGAGCCGTTTTTGTTCAGTGTCTCTACGTCCTGGTTTTCACCTGATATGAAGCACAGAGGCGCTGCCCGCTTTCTGATTGGGTTTCTGTTGCTAAGCGACAAGACTAACATTCTAACAGAGCATCGATTCACACTGTACACCTTCAGAACCGCCACCAACCCTGAAGGTGTGTGTGTTGGGGGGGTGCTTCATAACCACACGTCTACATTACACGTTCCTCTACCCTGGGGGTAAAACCTTGTGTGTAGAGCTACGAGAACTAAAGGTTAAGCACAGTGTGAAAAATTTTTTTACCTGTAAGAATCCTAAACATTTCATGGATCTGATAATGAGGACGATGCTGAAGCCAAAGCTAAAAAGACACCTCACACTTGTATCCTGTTCACTGAAAAGCTCTCACCTCATTAACAGGAACGTCGATACACACCTGAGATTCTCGCTCTGATGTAAGAGGAAGAGCAGATTTCCAGCAGAGCCAAAATAAAGTCTGCTAAAATCCTACAACCTGGTGCTCCAGTAGATCTGATCACTTGCACATTATCATCTAGTGCTCATCTAATATTATGAACAGCAGCTACACTTATTTTCTCGTCACTTGCTTCTCTTTTCCTATCCATCCTGAGGCATCTAGATATCTACCAGCTCCAGCTGTGTTCTGCTTCATGACGATTTCAGACATTCTAAGAGAAGATTCATTACATTTACAGCATAAAGCAATATCCAGAGAAACTTACATTATCTCATTTTTTTTGTACAACTGAGAAATTGAGGGTTAAGGGCCTTGCTCAGGGGCCCAACAGTGGCAGCTTGGTGGACCTGGGATCGAATATATATATAATATATATATATATATATATATATATATATATATATATATATATATATATATATATATATATATATATATGTGTGTGTGTGTGTGTGTGTGTGTGTGTGTGTGTTGTGTGTTAGTACAATTGCATATTACCTACAGGGTTGTGGGTTCAATTCCTGTCTCTAACGTGTGTGTGTGGAGTTTGCATTCAGATGGATGGATGGATATTCAATAAAGTTTTGTATATATAGAATATATAACTACTAATTAGTTCTATATATAACTACTCTTAATCATCTCTGTACAATCCAAGCTGCAGGCGACACCTATTTCAAGCAATAAACTCTTTATATATGAAGACCTATAATGTGACATTTTTGTCACTAGACTCTGAACACTCTTACTGAACTTTTGAAGATCTGAAATACATCAGCTGAGTCGAAATGTAAATGAGTCATGGACTAAATGTGTACTGATTAATTCTGCCAATAGAATCAGACATGAGACCCTTAATGAGATGACTTCCTTTCGTAAACACGTGATTTCTAATAGATTTGTGGTCGTGACTATGAACAAAGAAGATAAATTCCTGTTCAATATCTAAGTCATGAAAATAAAGCCTTGTTGTGTGTAGGTATTGTAGTGGATGTATTAAAGTATAGACTGCTACAGAGTATGTACTGTGTGTGTGTTTGAGTATCTGTGTGTCTGTGTATCTGTGTGTCTGTCTGTGTCTGTGTGTGTGTCTGTCTGTGTGTTTGTGTATCTGTGTCTGTCTGTGTGTGTGTTTGTTTGTGTCTGTCTGTCTGTTTGTGTATCTGTGTGTCTGTTTGTGTATCTGTCTGTCTGTGTGTGTTTGTGTGTGTCTGTGTATCTGTGTGTCTGTGTTTGTGTATCTGTGTCTGTCTGTGTGTGTTTGTTTGTGTGTGTCTGTGTGTTTGTGTATCTGTGTGTGTGTCTGTGTGTTTGTGTATCTGTGTGTCTGTCTGTGTGTTTGTGTATCTGTGTGTCTGTCTGTCTGTGTGTTTGTGTATCTGTGTCTGTCTGTGTGTGTGTTTGTTTGTGTCTGTCTGTCTGTTTGTGTATCTGTGTGTCTGTTTGTGTATCTGTCTGTCTGTGTGTGTTTGTGTGTGTCTGTGTGTCTGTCTGTCTTTGTGTTTGTGTATCTGTGTGTCTGTGTTTGTGTATCTGTGTCTGTCTGTGTGTGTTTGTTTGTGTGTGTCTGTGTGTTTGTGTATCTGTGTGTGTGTCTGTGTGTTTGTGTATCTGTGTGTCTGTCTGTGTGTTTGTGTATCTGTGTGTCTGTCTGTGTGTTTGTGTATCTGTGTGTGTGTGTGTCAGAGGTCAGTAGTAACGAGTTACATTTACTCCGTTACATTTACTTGAGTAAGTTTTTGAAAAAATGATACTTCTAGGAGTAGTTTTAAATCACTCTACTTTTTACTTTTACTTGAGTAGATTTGTGAAGAAGAAACTGTACTCTTACTCCGCTACATTAGGCTACAATGAGCTCGTTACTTTTCTTTTTACCTCTTTGGTATTCTACATCAATTTTAATGTTTAATTTTGACAGATAGAGAAACTTCCGCTAAGGCTCTACCACGTGACTGTGTTTAACCAATCAAACGTAGTTGTTCAGTCTCGTCACGTTACTATACTCGATCTCAGCGGCGGGACGCGTTAGTTAGCGACACAACAGTTTTTTTATGCTCAACTTTACTCAGCGCCGCAAGAGCCGACAAACAGATGACGTCAGACGTGTCGTTTCTTACAGCGCCGAACACACACATTTAAAGGGATAGTTCACTTAAAATGAAAATTCTGTCATCATTTACTCACTCTCATGTTGTTACAAACCTGTATAAATCTCTTTGTTCTGATGAACATGAAGGAAGATATTTTGAGAAACAAAAACAGATTTACAACCAGAAGCTTTAGTTTACCTGAAACTAAGGAAAGTTCTAGAGGCTTCCTGAAATTAATTAAAGGAGTAGAGATGTATTTCATTATTATTGCCCTTTCATCAAGGCATCAAATGTGCAACAATCACAACACAAAAGAAATGAAATGTGTGTGTGTGTGTGTGTGTGTGTGTGTGTGTGTTTCCTTCTGTTGTTCTGTCACTGGAGACACACACACAGTTTATGAGAATTTATGGCCTGCCTCGTTCTAGTTCTGCCTGGTAAAAAAGTATAAAGGTTTGGAAATTTGTGTTACTTGTGCATATTTATTTTTTATTTATTATTATTTTATTTATTAAGTACATGAATTTACCTGAATTATTTTAATTTAAGCTATTTTGTAATTAATTAATTTTAATTTATTTTATTGATTGGATGAGCCATAATTTGCCTAAAGATTATTTTGTATTTTTGTCTGACTGATTGTTGTCTTGTGTTAAAAAATAAATCAGACGTTACTCAACAGTTACTCAGTACTTGAGTAGTTTTTTCACCAAGTACTTTTTTACTCTTATTCAAGTAATTATTTGGATGTCTACTTTTTACTTTTACTTGAGTCATATTATTCTGAGGTAACAGTACTTTTACTTGAGTGCAATTTTTGGCTACTCTACCCACCTCTGGTGTGTGTGTGTGTGTGTGTGTGTGTGTGTGTGTGTGTGTGTGTGTGTGTGTGTGTGTGGAAATCCAAGTGCTGTCTGTGTGACTTCTGTCCTCTTAATCTGATTCTGACATGAATTTTGTATGTAAATATGTTTGTCATCAAAATTAACCGCTATGAATATTCATTAGTTATTTGAATATTCAGATATTCAACATATTTTAAGTATAATATGGTCCATCTGTCTGTATATTCTTTCTGTAAAAAGGCAAAGGCGATTTTTTGTTTTCTTATTTATTTGAATACATTAATTATTTTATTATATTATATCTAACAATTTCACAAGGAATGAAAAGAATGAAGGTTGTATGTTCGATCTTTATACTTGAGTAATCTGCAGATTTATCTGCTTGCATCAGCATCCTGGTTAATTAGCCTTATGGGTAATTTGTAGGCATGACAAATTAACCAATAACACAACTAATAACTGTTTCTAAAGGAATTTACACAGTTGGAAAACTTTTCATTCTTCAAGGGTTTATCTACAATACACTGATTTAAAAATACACTGATTTAATTTAATACACTGGTGTTGGGCCGAATTTAATATGCATCCTGCGGTGTGTGTGTGTGTGTGTGTATGTGTGTGTGTACTGGTTCACAGCTGGTATCAGTCAGATTATCTCCATGACATCCTGAATTGAGTGTCTCTGGGGAACAGGACACAAAGAAACGTGGGACATCAATAGATCAGTAACCAGTAAATAAAAAGGGAGAAATTCAAATAAATTGAAATATAAATCTAATATTAATCTTAAACTTTTTGTTCTTTGTGTCTTCTTTATGTTCTGTAAAACCGCTTTGAGATAATGTACATTGTTAAAAGCGCTATACAAATAAATTGAATTAATAATAATAATAACAACAACAACAACAACAATAATAATAATAATAATGAGGTGTGTTTAGTCGTATTCCTACTAGTCCTGTATTTAATTCAATTTATTTGTACAGCTCTTCTAACAAATGACATTGTCTCAAAGTATAGAAACTTTAATAAAAATTTTAACGTTTACTTTATGTTTTAGTTACTATTTATCTCTAATGATCAAGCCTGAGGTGACGATGGTGAGGAAAAACTCCCTGAGATGATATGAGGAAGAAACCTTGAGAGGAACCAGACTCAAAAGTGAACCTCATCCTCATTTGTGTGACACTGAACAGGAAATAATGTCATATGTCAATGTAGTCATATGTCAATAATGTCAATGTAAATAATGTCATTTATACAACAGTTTATAGTCCAGTGGAATTGTTTGAAACCCAAGCTAACGACCGATGAGAATTATTTTTCTATTTTCTTTCTGCAATCTAATATAACGTCTAAGATCCTAACCACTCTAGCTTCTATATAGCACATTCTATAGTAAACACTCTTAATTTTGGCCTTTTTTGAGACATTTTGTGCTGCTAACACAGCACTCGCCCTTTTTGATCTTTTATTAACCTTTGAAACAGTCATTCACTCTCTTGTCCATCATCATCACCAGTATTGGAATTTGTGTGGTTTACATCCTACCTTACATCCTACTAGAGTCAGGTGACATGGTTGGATCTACATCTCCATGCATACTGTACCCTCCAACAGTGTCCCACAAGGCTCAGTGCTGGGACCTCTCCAGTTCTCCCTATAAATTGTCTTGGTGAGATCATATCCTTATAAGTTTTCATACTATTACTTTTTTCCTCTCTCCTACACTTATGTTTGTGCACCAATCTCAAAACCTTTGGCAGGCATCCCTTCCTGGATGGGAAATCATCATCTGAGATGAAGGAAAGCAACTGTGTCACTGGAGATGCGTCCTCATGGCAAGATCTTGTATATATATGTTCATAAGGCAGGATAATCATGTGCATGATTATGTGTTTTGATAAAGACTTCAAAGCACTTCTGCAAGTCATGCTGGGTAAAGGCATCTGCCAAACAAAATAAAGGTAAATGTAAGATCATGCTTACCTTTTAATCTTTTAGTTAGATCTGTTTGTGAATGAAGTTGTTTCAGTAGGGTTCACACCAAAGATCCAGCCACTGTGAACGAATATGTGAACGGATTTCAGTAGGAATCCGAATTCTGAAGAAAATTAGTACTCGTCAAGAACCAGTGCACCGAGTCCATTTGTTGAAAAGATTCCCCTTAAGAAGATGTATTATGTACATACAATGTACTGAAGGCCTCTGTATTCAGGAGCATCTCTACAACTGTCTTCGTTCTTTGAAGACAAACCCACAGGTGTTGGTAAATCTGCTAAGCATGCCAAATTATCCTGTCTGATTGGAACCACAGGTCTGATGGAGAAGAAGAGCTAAGAAGCTCACGCTCAAGCTCAAGGTACATAAAGCAGGACTCTGTGGACTGAGTTCATTTAGAAAAGAGATCTGTGTATCCTCTGCCAAACTTTTCCATACACTACTCTTTTTAGTATGCTGCCTCAATTGTGTGTCCCTGAAACTATACCTTACTGGTACAAAATCAACCTTAGAGAGACTAACTGTGTTTCCCAAATGGACCCAATGGAATATTTTTTTTGTTCGAACTATTAAGAAGAATTTGAGCTGACCGATGAACTCTAGCTGACAGAAGTGTTCTATCCTCACACTAATGCCCAAAATGCCCCATGTGTCTGTGACACCACATCACTACCTAGCCAGTGACAGAAGCACCCACGGTGACTATTTTTTAGTTGTGCATCCAGAGAGCTAACAGGTGAAGGGTAGCACTTTGAATCAGAATCCCTGGCAAATCTAAACAACAAACTTCTTTATCACCTTCAGCAGGTTTTAAAGAACTACTCCGCTTACATGTAGAATTGGATGAAAATCATCATCATCATCATCATCCTTATTCTGAATTCTAAAATACTGTTTGCTGAGCAGAACTCTTTCACCTCTGTGCAAGAGGGAACAAACTTTTGGGAAAGGACATGCCAGTATGGTGGGTTCAAAAATTACCAAGGCCCTGAAAAGTCAGGAAGCTGGTAGCGACAGTGAAGCTTTCATCGCTGCTACGCTATTCTCAGGACCCACTAATCTAACATAGTTGCTCCCCAGTGAGCAATGGCGTAAGTTTGATTTTGACACTGGTGGGGACATCATTTATTTGACATTGGTGGGGACATCATTTATTTGACATTGGTGGGGACATCATTTATTTGACATTGGTGGGGACAACATTCCCCGTATTTTGTGCATAAAACTGTTGTTATAAGAATACTTTCTTACTCACATACCGGTAGCTGCATAATCACGTTGCATATTGCTTCATACAACGGAATCTAGCTGCAGCCTCCGACCTCAACACATTAGTGAGAAAGACAAAGCCAATCAAACAGCGACGTGGGTTAGAGAGGCAGGACTCAAAAAAGGCAAAGGCCAATCCTTTTAGAGAGGTGAGTTACAGAGGCGGTATTCATTGCTGGGGGTAGATCTGTTAAACGTTTGTGTTCCACAAGTTATTTTTTACAGAACGCCGTTGTAAAATATTTTTCATCTTATTTAATGATTCCTGGATAAATGTTAAATGAAATAAGTAAAAAAGCACAAGACACAGACGGACGTCAGTGGTTATGTGTATATATATATATATATGAGCAATGTTTTTCAGCTGTAAGGTGTCCAGTCTTTCCTCGTGGATGGGCTCCACAATGTTCTTTAGCGGTGAGGGTTGTGTCCTGAGGGTCAACCTTCTGGTTAAGTGGATAACCACTGACGGACGTCAGTGGTTATGTGTATATATATATATATATATATATATATATATATATATATATATATATATATATATATATATATATATGAGCAATGTTTTTCAGCTGTAAGGTGTCCAGTCTTTCCTCGTGGATGGGCTCCACAATGTTCTTTAGCGGTGAGGGTTGTGTCCTGAGGGTCAACCTTCTGGTTAAGTGGGGGGCAATCATAGGAAAATCTTTGTTTCCATGCATTACAGTGGGTTGATGCCATGATCTAAATTTGTCATTGTAATGTGGCATTTATTAAACACCAGTCCTTGCCGTTAGGAAGAGCGAACAAAAATATAATAAATGAGGCAAAAGGCTTTTCTTTTGATTACTGAGGTTAGAGGATCTGTGAAATTCTGCACATTGGAATGGTGCAATATTTCAGACAAAGACTGTGCTGCTAACGCTTCAGAGGAGAACCAGGAATTAAAATTCTCTCTGATCTACTGAAGGATCTACACTTAATTTCTCACACAAAACAGTCCATAAAGTTTACAGAGGATGGTAAAAAAAAAAAAAACATTGAAGCTGTGGGTGGAAATGTTTTGTTTATGAGAGACCAGAGGAAAATGGCTAGACTGCCTTGAGATAACAGAAAGGCATCTCAGAACACACCACACCTCAATACATCAGGTTGTAGGGCTACAACAACAGAATATCACACTGGGTTCCACTCGTCTCAGTCAAGAACAGGATATAGTTTATACAGTCTCAAAGAAACTGAACTGTTTTCTGGGAAAACTTTGCCTGGTCTGATGAATCTAATCCATTAAAAGACATTTGGCATTTAAAGCATGAATCAATGGATCCAATCAACAGTTCTGGCTGCTGCTGGTAGTGTAATGGTCTTGGAAGTTATTTCTTGGACACCTCAATACCAGCTGAGAATTGTTTTGAATGCATTAGGCTACCTAAGTATTGCTGCTGACCCTGTGCACCCTTAATAGCCACAATGTACTGGTCTTCTTGTAATTACTTCCAGCATGAAAATTGTCCGTGTCACAAAACACAAGTAATCTTAGACTGTACTGACTGAATCTCCCCATCTTCAGTTCCTTGAACTCCCCAGATTTAAGACAGGAGATTCCCATAACGAATGTACAGATGACAAATTGACAGCGATCGTGTGATGCAATCATGTCAACAGTTGCGATGGATGGATGGATGGATGGATGGATGGTTGCACCACAAAGATATAAGGATATTCTGGGGCCAAACCCAATATTAGCACGGTCTTAAAACGGTCCATTAAGTATGAGCAATGAATTTCTATATATGTCTAAATACAGTATATTTTATATATACAGTATAGTCTAGTACAGTACAGTATATATATACAGCCTATATAAGATTCTACACTCACACGCTTGTTTATGTGCCGTAAGGAGTGTGATGACTGAGTGGGATTAACATCCATTTATCCTGCCCTATTCTTCTTTTTTACAGGTTCAGGACATTATTGCAGAATAAACTGTTCTGCGTCTCAGACATTATGAGCAGTCTAAACCGAACTTCTCAGCCTTTTGCCATTGTGACGTCCAACAGTAGAAATTCAAGCCAAATGAATCTTAATATCAGAGTGTATATTAATGTTTTATTAGCCTAACTATAAATATAAGGGATGATTTTCTGATAAAATTCTTATGGCAGCATAATTTGTAATGGTCAACATTCAGAGTTAATATAAGCAGAGGTGGGAGTAAGTCACACATGTGCAAGTCAAAAGTAAGTCTCAAGTCATGAATGTCAAGTCAAAGTCAAGTCGAGTCTTTTTTTTTTTCATATATGTCAAGCAAGTCTCAAGTCTCAAATTTGCGACTTAAGTCTGACTCGAGTCGAGTCCCCCATCTCTGAATCATTTAACTCAAGACCGAGTCAAGTCTCGAGTCATGAATGTCAAGTCAAAGTCAAGTCGAGTC